>NW_023494789.1:0-47500 GCF_904425465.1 Colossoma macropomum
CGCTCAAGGATAAGAGGGAAAAAAAACATAGTTTTTAATTACAGATCAATTACAAAATTATTGTCTATGAAGGAAATTTATAGAAATATTCTATTTCACTGTAGAAAAGTTACAGAACTCCTATTTTCACATTGGAAAATTACAAAATTGCTCTAACTATACAGGAAATTTACAGAGGTTTTCTATAGCCGGAATAGGGTGACAGTTATATACTGAAGATCTGAAGTGCAGTGCAGCATAGTCACTGTTACCAGAATTCCAAATTATTTTAAAGTTCTACATGTCTATGTAGAAAATTTACAGAAATGTTCTATGTCTCAGTTAGGGTTAGGGTTATGTCTGAATTAGGGTTAGGATCTGAAGTGCAGTGGCACATACTCACCATTACCCAAGTTTCAATTTATTTTCAAGTTCTACATGTCTATGTAGAAAATTTACAGAAATCTTCTGTCTTCCAAAATGTCATAGTACTAATTAAGAATACAGCAATTTGTCACATGACAAAAATTTGAATACTGGGACATATATATACTTTGGATGTTCTCACTCTTCTAGGTTGTAAGGAGTGTGCCCCTTTGTCCTTTCATTAAATAAAGATCAGGTAAACCTTACAATGTTCATTTAATAATACAAAGTTGTAGACAAAATGTAATTTCTCTGTAAATTTTTGCAGGTCACTTCTAGTGACAACAGTCCATTTATATTATTACATTATATTTTTTTTTTAATATGAAGGAATAGATTTTTTTTATAGTCTTTAATTAACTTTATTAAAGGTCTTCATTGTGGAGCCCTATTCATTCCTATCATGGACACAAACACAGAAATTGGAACCAGATGTCTACCTCTGCAAATCATGGAGCCAAGGAATGAAGCTGGACCTCACAGGTATTTGATTAAGTCATCCAAAATTTCTCAAACACTATTTGGCATTTTTAAACTGACCTGGAATTTTTTTTTTAGGTGCCGCTGCCCTGTTGACCCATTGAGCATTGCCCTTGTAGGTTTTGTGATCATCACTGTGTTCCTTCTCTACCTGCTTGTGGTGCTACTACTTCACCAAAATAAAATAATTTAAGAACTTCGAAGATGTCTGAATATGTTTATTTAATGTATAAGGTATGGTTCAATATTCAGATCTAAAAATGTGCAAATTATGCATTTCTATAACATCCTAGAAAAATTGCTTAAGGAAAAAAAATCATAGAAAAATTCTGTAATTTTTCTATGAAGTTACAGAAATGTTCAGTAATTCTTATATATTTAATTACTTAGGCTTATTTTTCTCTATGGACACAGAAAAAATATGTAAAGTTTCTAAGTTTCTAGAAAACTTAGAAAATTACAAAATTGTTCTATCTATGTAGAAAATTTACAGAAATGTTGTATGTCTCAATTAGGGTTAGGGTTAGGGTTGTGTCTGAATTAGGGATAGGATCTGAAGTGCAGTGGGGCATACTCACTGTTACCCGAGCTTCAAATTATTTTGAAGTTCTACATGTCCATGTAGAAAATTTACAGAAAAGATCTGTCAACATAGAAAATTTACAAAATTGTTCTATCTATACAGAACATTTACAGAAATATTCTATGTCTCAATTAAGGTTAGGGTTATATACTGAAGATCTGAAGTGGGGCATACTCACTGTTACCCAAGCTTCAAATTATTTTGAAGTTCTACATGTCTATGTGGAAAATTTACAGAAATGTTCTGATTCATAGGAAAGTTACAGAACTCTTCTATGTCTATATAGCAATTTTACAAAATTGTTCTATGACTCTAAAGAACATTCACAGAACTGTATTAAAAAATTTAAAGAAAAATGACAAATTTATAGCATGACTATAGAAAATGTATTTAAACTTATTACAACATTGAGTATGTGCAATAAGACTCAATCAATGTCAACATAGATATGGAAATATTTAATAATTATTGAAACATTACAGAATCGAACAATGTCTACCAATAAAGAAGCATTACGCACTTTTTATGCATGATATTAATCATATGCAAATGTAGTCACATGATGTGATAAATTTGCATATTGGGCCCTATATATAGAGAGAGATGTCATGCATTTGCTTATTCTTCACAACTTTTGCATCCATGTAAGTTTAACTAATTTTGAGTAGTATTAATATGAAATCATAGAACACTTCTGTAATTTTTCTGATTTTCTTGCAGGTTTTCAAAGACAGAGACACACACCTTACTCACCATAAATATTCTGTAAGTTTATTATTACAACTACATCAATTTAATAAGAAATTCTAAAATATTTCTAAACATATAACTTTATTGCAGGGTTTACTTCATTGTAGTGACAACAGCACGTCCTGTTAGGCTTTTTGACCATAAACATTCTGTAAGTTTAATAACATTTATGTAAATTTAATATAAAACAGAACATTTGTGTAATTTTGCAATGTCTTTATTGCAGTTTATCATTGTTGATGGTGAAGACAGAAAACTTCATTCACTCATCTTACAACTTGTGTAAGTTAATAACATTTATGTAATTTTAATATGAAAATATGGAATGTTTTTGTAATTTTTCTATATTTTTATTATAGGTTATTGTTGATCAAAAGGATAACAGACTATAGAGATTCTGTAAGTTTATTGACATATTTACAACAATTTGACACAAAATCATACAACACTTTTGTTATTTTTATGTAACTATGTTTCAGTTAATTACCTAATATTTACATAACTACTACAAATGAACTAACACAATTAGTAATTAATCTGTAATTTTATAAAAGGTTATTGGATCATGGATCTGTGTAAAGACCCACGACAGAAGGCTCACAGTCCCTCGTCTGAAGCTGAGGTGTGTACATTTACTGCACTGTTCATTACTTTTAATATGATTTTTTTCTACAGCATCAGTTTTCTTTTGTAATCTAGAAAAAGAGGAAAGAACAGAATATTTCAGCATCTCAAGGCCAGACCGGGGAACCAGAGGTCAAAGACAAAGACGGAAAAGAACAAAAAGGAAAAGGTGTAGAGAAGACTACTCAAGAACTTGAAAATGATTGCTGAAAATAATGTTGAAACTGTTAACTGTAAATCATGTTGAAACTTAAAAATGTTCTTTTGTTATCCCAATAAAAGTGATTTTTTTTGTTTTTCTCTGAAAAGAAATAGTAACAGATGAGCATGAGGGCAGTCTGTGAGGCTGTGTAGCCCTCAGGTAATCTTGGTTTGCAATACTGAAAGTGTAATAAAAGTTATTGTTCATTAAAATGTTTTGAACTCCAATTAAAACTGACTGGTGTCTTTTTTTAAAAGAAATTACAAAATTGTTCTATCTACAAAGAACATTTACAGAAATGTTCTATGTCTGAATTAAGGTTAGGGTTATATACACTGAAGATCAGAAGTGCAGTGGAACATACTCACTGTTACCCAAGTTTCAAATTATTTTAAAGTTCTACATGTCTATGTAGAAAATTTACAGAACTGTTCTATGTTGATATAGAAAAATTACAGAACGCTTCTATGTTCATATAGGACAATTACAAAACTGTCCTATTTCTGAATTAAGGACAGGGTTACATACTGAAGATCTGAAGTTCAGTGGGGCATACTCACTGTTACCAGAGCATCAAATTATTTTAAAGTTCTACATGTCCATGTAGAAAATTTACAGAAATGTTCTGTCGGCATGGAAAATTTACAAAATTGTTCTATCTATACAGAACATTTACAGAAATATTCTGTGTCTGAATTAAGGTTAGGGTTATATACTGAAGATCTGAAGTGGGGCATACTCACTGTTACCCAAGCTTCAAATTATTTTGAAGTTCTACATGTCTATGTGGAAAATTTACAGAAATGATCTATGTTCATATAGGAAAGTTACAAAATTGTTCTACCTATGTAGAAAATTTACAGAAATGTTCTATTTCAATATAGAAAAGTTACAGAACTCTTCTATGCTCATATCGGAAAATTACAAAATTGTTCTACCTATGTAGAAAATTTACAGAAATGTTCTATGTCGATATAGAAAAGTTACAGAACTTTTGTATGCTCATATAGGAAAATTACAAAATTGTTCTATCAAGGTAGAAAATTTACAGAAATGTTCTATGTCCGAATTAAGGATAGGGTTATATACTGAAGATCTGAAGTGCAGTGGGGCATACTCACTGTTACCCGAGCTTCACATTGTTTCAAAGGTCTTCATGCCCATGTAGAAAATTTATAGAAATGTTCTATGTCTGAATTAAGGATAGGGTTATATACTGAAGATCTGAAGTGCAGTGTGGCATACTCACTGTTACCCGAGCTTCACATTGTTTCGAAGTTCTACATGCCCACGTAGAAAATTTACAGAAATGTTCTATGTCGATATAGAAAAGTTACAGAACTTTTCTATGCTCATATAGGAAAATTACAAAATTGTTCTACCAAGGTAGAAAATTTACAGAAATGTTCTATGTCTGAATTAAGGATAGGGTTATATACTGAAGATCTGAAGTGCAGTGGGGCATACTCACTGTTACCCGAGCTTCACATTGTTTCGAAGTTCTACATGCCCACGTAGAAAATTTACAGAAATGTTCTATGTAAATTTAGAAAAGTTACAGAACTTTTCTATGCTCATATAGGAAAATTACAAAATTGGTCTACTGAGGTAGAAAATTTACAGAAATGTTCTATGTCTGAATTAAGGATAGGGTTATATACTGAAGATCTGAAGTGCAGTGTAGCATACTCACTGTTACCCGAGCTTCACATTGTTTCGAAGTTCTACATGCCCATGTAGAAAATTTACAGAAATGTTCTATGTCGATATAGAAAAGTTACAGAACTTTTCTATGCTCATATAGGAAAATTACAAAATTGTTCTACCTATGTAGAAAATTTACAGAAATGTTCTATGTCGATATAGAAAAGTTACAGAACTTTTCTATGCTCATATAGGAAAATTACAAAATTGTCCTATCAAGGTAGAAAATTTACAGAAATGTTCTATGTCTGAATTATGGATAGGGTTATATACTGAAGATCTGAAGTGCAGTGGGGCATACTCACTGTTACCCAAGCTTCAAATTGTTTCGAAGTTCTACATACCCATGTAGAAAATTTACAGAAATGTTCTATGTCAATATAGAAAAGTTACAGAACTCTTCTATGCTCATATAGGAAAATTACAAAATTGTTCTATCTATGTAGAAAATTTACAGAAATGTTCTATGTCAATATAGAAACGTTACAGAACTTTTCTATGCTCATATAGGAAAATTACAAAATTGTCCTATCAAGGTAGAAAATTTACAGAAATGTTCTATGTCTGAATTAAGGATGGGGTTATATACTGAAGATCTGAAGTGCAGTGGGGCATACTCACTGTTACCCAAGCTTCATTATTTCAAAGTTCTACATGCCCATGTAGAAAATTTACAGAAATGTTCTATGTCAATATAGAAAAGTTACAAAACCTTTCTATGTTCATATAGCAAAATTACAAAATTGTTCTATCTGTGTAGAAGATTTACAGAAATGTTCTATGTCGATATAGAAAAGTTACAGAACTTTTCTATGCTCATATAGGAAAATTACAAAATTGATCTATCAAGGTAGAAAATTTACAGAAATGTTCTATGTCGATATAGAAAGTTACAGAACTTTTCTATGCTCATATAGGAACATTACTTTCTATCTATGTAGAAAATTTACAGAATTGTTCTATTATGATAGAAAAGTTACAGAACTTTTCTATGTCTCATATAGGAACATTTTCAGCAGAAATTGCATTGCCACAGGTAGAAAATTTACAGAAATGTTCTATGTCTGAATTAAGGATAGGTTATATACTGAAGATCTGAAGTGCAGTGGGGCATATTCACTGTAACCCGAGCTTCATTATTTCAAAGTTCTACATGCCCACGTAGAAAATTTACAGAAATGTTCTATGTCGATATAGAAAAGTTACAAAACCTTTCTATGTTCATATAGCAAAATTACAAAATTGTTCTATCTGTGTAGAAGATTTACAGAAATGTTCTATGTCGATATAGAAAAGTTACAGAACTTTTCTATGCTCATATAGGAAAATTACAAAATTGATCTATCAAGGTAGAAAATTTACAGAAATGTTCTATGTCTGAATTAAGGATAGGTTTATATACTGAAGATCTGAAGTGCAGTGTGGCATACTCACTGTTACCCGAGCTTCACATTGTTTCGAAGTTCTACATGCCCACATAGAAAATTTACAGAAATGTTCTATGTCGATATAGAAAAGTTACAGAACTTTTCTATGCTCATATAGGAAAATTACAAAATTGTCCTATCAAGGTAGAAAATTTACAGAAATGTTCTACGTCAATATAGAAAAGTTACAGAACTTTTCTATGCTCATATAGGAAAATTACAAAATTGTCCTATCAAGGTAGAAAATTTACAGAAATGTTCTATGTCTGAATTAAGGATGGGGTTATATACTGAAGATCTGAAGTGCAGTGGGGCATACTCACTGTTACCCGAGCTTCATTATTTCAAAGTTCTACATGCCCATGTAGAAAATTTACAGAAATGTTCTATGTCGATATAGAAAAGTTACAAAACCTTTCTATGTTCATATAGCAAAATTACAAAATTGTTCTATCTGTGTAGAAGATTTACAGAAATGTTCTATGTCGATATAGAAAAGTTACAGAACTTTTCTATGCTCATATAGGAAAATTACAAAATTGATCTATCAAGGTAGAAAATTTACAGAAATGTTCTATGTCGATATAGAAAAGTTACAGAACTTTTCTATGCTCATATAGGAAAATTACAAAATTGTCCTATCAAGGTAGAAAATTTACAGAAATGTTCTATGTCTGAATTAAGGATAGGGTTATATACTGAAGATCTGAAGTGCAGTGGGGCATACTCACTGTTACCAGAGCTTCATTATTTCAAAGTTCTACATGCCCACATAGAAAATTTACAGAAATGTTCTATGTCGATATAGAAAAGTTACAAAACCTTTCTATGTTCATATAGGAAAATTACAAAATTGTTCTATCTGTGTAGAAGATTTACAGAAATGTTCTATGTCGATATAGAAAAGTTACAGAACTTTTCTATGCTCATATAGGAAAATTACAAAATTGATCTATCAAGGTAGAAAATTTACAGAAATGTTCTATGTCTGAATTAAGGATAGGTTTATATACTGAAGATCTGAAGTGCAGTGTGGCATACTCACTGTTACCCGAGCTTCACATTGTTTCGAAGTACTACATGCCCATGTAGAAAATTTACAGAAATGTTCTATGTTGATATAGAAAAGTTACAGAACTCTTCTATGTTCATATAGGAAAATTACAAAATTGTTCTACCTATGTAGAAAATTTACAGAAATGTTCAATGTTCATATAGGAAAATTACAAAATTGTTCTATCTATGCAGAACATTAGCAGAAATGTTCTATGTCTGGATTAAGGTTAGAGTTATATACTGCAAATCTGTCCATGGAGAAGGCTGAGCCTAAATAAGTAGTTCCAGAAGGATTACCGAACATTTCTATTACATTATAGAAAATTTGTGTAATTTTAACTCGAAAATTTTCTAAGTTTTTATGGTCTCCCAGTGGCTTCACTCTCCAGAGGTCTCCCAGTGGCCTGGTTCTCTGGAGCGGCGGGATTAAGGGGTTTAGTGCGGGGGGGGGTGCTTAAGTGTGGGCCAGAAGGGTTCGGATGGTGCGCAAGGTTCCTGGTGGCCATTAGCCCCGGATGGGTCAGAGTGGGGAATCCGAACATGCCCGGGGAAGGGAGTTAAGGGAGGTCAGTAGAGGGAAAAGGGGGCCTTGGAAGTATGTGGGTCTCTATGGACATAGAAAAATTATGTTAATTTTCTAGTTTCTAGGAATTTTACAGAAATGTTCTATGTCTGAATTCAGGTTAGGGTAGATCTGAAGTTCAGTGGACCATACTCACTGTCACCCAAATTATTTTCAATTTCTACATGTCTATGCGGAAAATGTACAGAATAGTTCTGTCGGCATGGAAAATTTACAAAATTGTTCTACTATACAGAATATTTACAGAAATGTTCTATGTCTGAATTAAGGATGGGGTTATATACTGAAGATCTGAAGTGCAGTGGGGCATACTCACTGTTACCCGAGCTTCATTATTTCAAAGTTCTACATGCCCATGTAGAAAATTTACAGAAATGTTCTATGTCGATATAGAAAAGTTACAAAACCTTTCTATGTTCATATAGCAAAATTACAAAATTGTTCTATCTGTGTAGAAGATTTACAGAAATGTTCTATGTCGATATAGAAAAGTTACAGAACTTTTCTATGCTCATATAGGAAAATTACAAAATTGATCTATCAAGGTAGAAAATTTACAGAAATGTTCTATGTCGATATAGAAAAGTTACAGAACTTTTCTATGCTCATATAGGAAAATTACAAAATTGTCCTATCAAGGTAGAAAATTTACAGAAATGTTCTATGTCTGAATTAAGGATAGGGTTATATACTGAAGATCTGAAGTGCAGTGGGGCATACTCACTGTTACCAGAGCTTCATTATTTCAAAGTTCTACATGCCCACATAGAAAATTTACAGAAATGTTCTATGTCGATATAGAAAAGTTACAAAACCTTTCTATGTTCATATAGGAAAATTACAAAATTGTTCTATCTGTGTAGAAGATTTACAGAAATGTTCTATGTCGATATAGAAAAGTTACAGAACTTTTCTATGCTCATATAGGAAAATTACAAAATTGATCTATCAAGGTAGAAAATTTACAGAAATGTTCTATGTCTGAATTAAGGATAGGTTTATATACTGAAGATCTGAAGTGCAGTGTGGCATACTCACTGTTACCCGAGCTTCACATTGTTTCGAAGTACTACATGCCCATGTAGAAAATTTACAGAAATGTTCTATGTTGATATAGAAAAGTTACAGAACTCTTCTATGTTCATATAGGAAAATTACAAAATTGTTCTACCTATGTAGAAAATTTACAGAAATGTTCAATGTTCATATAGGAAAATTACAAAATTGTTCTATCTATGCAGAACATTAGCAGAAATGTTCTATGTCTGGATTAAGGTTAGAGTTATATACTGCAAATCTGTCCATGGAGAAGGCTGAGCCTAAATAAGTAGTTCCAGAAGGATTACCGAACATTTCTATTACATTATAGAAAATTTGTGTAATTTTAACTCGAAAATTTTCTAAGTTTTTATGGTCTCCCAGTGGCTTCACTCTCCAGAGGTCTCCCAGTGGCCTGGTTCTCTGGAGCGGCGGGATTAAGGGGTTTAGTGCGGGGGGGGGTGCTTAAGTGTGGGCCAGAAGGGTTCGGATGGTGCGCAAGGTTCCTGGTGGCCATTAGCCCCGGATGGGTCAGAGTGGGGAATCCGAACATGCCCGGGGAAGGGAGTTAAGGGAGGTCAGTAGAGGGAAAAGGGGGCCTTGGAAGTATGTGGGTCTCTATGGACATAGAAAAATTATGTTAATTTTCTAGTTTCTAGGAATTTTACAGAAATGTTCTATGTCTGAATTCAGGTTAGGGTAGATCTGAAGTTCAGTGGACCATACTCACTGTCACCCAAATTATTTTCAATTTCTACATGTCTATGCGGAAAATGTACAGAATAGTTCTGTCGGCATGGAAAATTTACAAAATTGTTCTACTATACAGAATATTTACAGAAATGTTCTATGTCTGAATTCAGGTTAGGGTAGATCTGAAGTTCAGTGGACCATACTCACTGTCACCCAAATTATTTTCAATTTCTACATGTCTATGTGGAAAATGTACAGAATAGTTCTGTCGGCATGGAAAATTTACAAAATTGTTCTACTATACAGAATATTTACAGAAATGTTCTATGTCTGAATTCAGGTTAGGGTTATATACTGTAGATCTGAAGTTCAGTGGACCATACTCACTGTTACCCAAATTATTTTCAAGTTCTACATGTCTATGTGGAAAATGTACAGAATAGTTCTGTCGGCATGGAAAATTTACAAAATTGTTCTACTATACAGAATATTTACAGAAATGTTCTATGTCTGAATTCAGGGTAGGGTTACATACTGAAGATCTGAAGTGGGGCATACATCACTGTTACCCGAGTTTCAAATTAATTTAAAGTTCTACACGTCCATGTAGAAAATTTACAGAAATGTGCTATGTCTCAGTTAGGGTTAGGGTTAGGGTTATGTCTGAATTAGGGATAGGATCTGAAGTGCAGTGGAACATACTCACTGTTACCCAAGTTTCAAATTATTTTAAAGTTCTACATGTCTATGTGGAAAATTTACAGAAAAGTTCTGTCCACATAGGAAAATGACAAAATTGTTCTACTATACAGAACATTCACAGAAATGTTCTATGTCTGAATTCAGGTTAGGGTTATATACTGTAGATCTGAAGTTCAGTGGACCATACTCACTGTTACCCAAATTATTTTCAAGTTCTACATGTCTATGTGGAAAATGTACAGAAAAGTTCTGTCGGCATGGAAAATTTACAAAATTGTTCTACTATACAGAACATTCACAGAAATGTTCTATGTCTGAATTCAGGTTAGGGTTACATACTGTAGATCTGAAGTGGGGCATACATCACTGTTACCCGAGTTTCAAATTAATTTAAAGTTCTACATGTCCATGTAGAATATTTACAGAAATCTGCTATGTCTCAGTTAGGGTTAGGGTTAGGGTTATGTCTGAATTAGGGATAGGATCTGAAGTGCAGTGGAACATACTCACTGTTACCCAAGTTTCAAATTATTTTAAAGTTCTACATGTCTATGTGGAAAATTTACAGAAAAGATCTGTCGACATAGGAAAATGACAAAATTGTTCTACTATACAGAAAATTTACAGAAATGTTCTATGTCTGAATTCAGGTTAGGGTAATAAACACGTTTTTAAAATTCTGCAAATTTACTACTTTTTTATCAATTATCTGTAAAATGTGGAAAATGTGCCCCCTGGTGGCAAAAAAGTGGTACTACAACTGGTCTTAATGAACATAGAAAATATACGTGATTTTAATATTTTGAACATAGCAATATGATGTAATTTTCATCATAAATTACAAGATTTTTAGTCTTGGCCAACGCTTGGCCAGAACCGTTTTCTCCTGAATACGTAACCGCGAGTAATATTTACGTAAAAAAAATTCGAGATTACAAAAAAAAAATTATGGAATATGTAAGTCCATAGAGGGGACTTGTAAAATTAGGGATAGGATACTAACCTAACCCTAGCCCTAAACCTAACCCTAAACCCTAAGACCTAACCCTAACCCTAACCTTAGCCTAACCTTAGCCCTAAACCTAACCTTGAACCCTAAACCTAACCTTAACCCTAATCCTAGCCCTAAACTTAACCCTAAACCTAACCTTGAACCCTAAACCTAACCTTAACCCTAATCCTAGCCCTAAACTTAACCCTAAACCTAACCTTAGCCCTAAACCTAACCTTAACCCTAAAACCTAAACCTAACCTTAGCCCTAAACCTAACCTTAACCCTAATCCTAGCCCTAAACCTAACCCTAATACCTAACCTTAACCCTAACCTTAGCCCTAAACCTAACCTTAACCCTAATCCTAGCCCTAAACCTAACCCTAATACCTAACCTTAACCCTAACCTTAGCCCTAAACCTAACCCTAAACCCTAATACCTAACCCTAGCCTTAGCCCTAAACCTAACCTTAACCCTAACCTTAGCCCTAAACCTAACCTTATGGCCTTAAGCCTAAGCATAGCATTGGCCCTAACCCTAAGGCCCCAAACAGAACCTAGGGCCTAAACCAAACCTCTGGCCTAACCCTAACCCAAGCCTAACCATAAGTCTACCTTGGGCCTGAACCTGATCTTAAGCCTAAGTACAGCACTAGCCCTAACTCTAAAACCCCCAAAGATAACCTAGGGCCTAAACCAAACCTCTACCCTAACGCTCTCCCCCCCCCACCCAATCTGTGGTTGGGGGCCAAACAACGGGGCCCCCCACCTTAACCAGGGGTGGACTCCCAACTATAACTTTGGACTACAAGCCCAAATTTGGAGCCCACTATTCGTCCCTTGGGGGAGAATGGTGCGAGTGACTCCCTGTCATAGGGAGCCATTATATCAAATAAGCCAACAAAACCAGGAACCACACCAAAATGAACAAAAGTCTAGATGATGGTAGATTCTCAAGGAATGCTGGGAGTCTTCCCAATATGCAAATGGTCACAAAACCAAATCTTCAAACGCTAATAACTCCAAAACGATGCCATTTACAGACACGGGGTTTTTTGCTAATAAAAGCTGGTACTCTGAAGAACAATTCTACAACATAAAAATACAAGAGTTCACCGCGATGGATTTTACCACAGCCAAGATCCAAATCTGAACATAACTTAGGGCCTAAACCAAACCTCTGGCCTGGCCCTAACCCAATCCTAGGCATAAGCCCACCTTGAGTCTAAAACATGGCCTTAAGCCTAAGCATAGCATTGGCCCTAACCCTAAGGCCCCAAACATGACCTAGGGCCTAAACCAAACATCTGGCCTAACCCCAACCTAAGCCTAAGCATAAGTCTACCTTGAGCCAAAAACCTGATCTTAAGCCTAAGCATAGCATTGGCCCTGACCCTAAGGCCACAAACATAACCTAGGGCCTAAACCAAACATCTGGCCTAACCCTAATCCAAGCCCAAGCATAAGTCTACCATGAGTCTAAACCTGATCTTAAGCCTAAGTACAGCACTAGCCCTAACCCCAAACATAACCTCTGGCCTAAACCAAACCTCTGGCCTCACCCCCCCCCACCACCCAATCTGTGGTTGGGGGCCAAAATGCCCTATTGGGAATTGGTTTGTCTTTATATGTTCTCAAGTTCATCTGCATGTTTTGGACTTAGGGTTAGGGTTAGGCTTACTTTCAGTCTGTGCAAGTCTTTTGATGGCAAGATGTTTACCTGTGCTCCTGTGTCCAATTTGAATGGAATTTCTGTTCCATTCACATCTATGCATGCAATACATTCATCTTTATTATTTGTCTCATCATCAGCTAGAGTTCCTCTTTGCCTTTAACTTTTGTGACCTTCTGCACAGCATCTACTCCTGCTTTTTGTTTCATTTTCGAATGTCTTTAGCTGAACCATGGCATTTTCTGATGTCTGGCATATCTGAATAGCTTTTTCCAAAGTCAGGTCTATTTTCTTTAGCAAGTGCATTCTCACTTTTTTGTCACATACTCCAATCACAATCTGATCTCTAATCATGGAGTCACAGAATGTACCAAAGTTACAAGTCTGACGTTTTAGTCTTAGTCTTAGGGTCAGTCACAGTGTTCAATTGATTCATCTTGTCTTTGCAAACAGTTACTAAAGACGTACCTCTCATAGGCCTCATACTTTCTCGACATGCAGTATTCGTCAAATTTTTCTATCACTGCTGAAAATTTTCCACTTTCTTCTTCTGTGAAGACAAAAGTATTGTACACGTCGAGTGCATTTTGACCTGCCACTGTTAGCAACAGCACTATCTTTCACCGCTCTTCTTTCCCTTCCAGTCTGAGTGCAAGCAGATAGAGCTCAAAACTCTGCTTAAAAACCTTTCAGTTTTCATTGACATTCCCTGTCAATTTCAACTCCTCTGGTGGTTTGATAGAATTCTCACCTAGACTCATTTTTTTTACAACGCCTCCTGGTACAATGTATTGAAACGTCCATACACTCTTATTTCAGAATGTAAAGGCATATTTTTATTCTTAGTGTTGCTGCACATAGAAGCAAAACACTTAACTGCCACCTAGTGGCTAATATCAGTACAATTGATCTCATTCTTTAGTCGGTCAATGTCCATTTTAGACTAACCTGGGTACTTTATGTTCCTCTCTATAAAAGTAACTTGAGTTAAGTGAGAACAAGATGCCTAGACTGAGTTATTAAGCTGTTATTTGTTATTTATTTTGGGGGTCTATTTCTGTCTCCAGCAGATCGATGTGTGGCAGCAGGACGAGTGGAGCTGCCTCATACAAACGCTGACCAAGCTGAATGAGAACCAGGAGGATGCAGATGAACTGGCGACCCAGCACCTCACTGCCTGAGCCTGCATTAGAGGATCTGGCAACCCAGCTTAATAACCACACCTGAGAAGAAGTTTTCAGATCTGCTTCAGGCTGCTTCCTGCAGAGATTTTATGTTTTCTTCAGCGACAATCTAGAGTTTTCTTTCAACTCACTGAAAGGATTTCCCTGTAATGTGGAACAGCAAGTGGAAGTTGGGAAATGTATTTTAAGGTCATAATGTTAGTATTTATAAGCAGATAAATGTTGTGTATGACATGGAGAGGGAAGGTAGATGTATTTAGCTAGAAACTTTGACCATTACAGTTAGTCAGGTCCTGTTGACTCGGCTGTTTTTCAGACAGTTGGGAAAACGCCTAGAGCTATAATTCACATTAATCCACTAGACACAATCACAACTAACAAGCTTCATACTGTACTTTTCCTCATAAAGGTCTTCAGCAGCTTATTCAAGCTCTAATTTCTTACAAGCTCCTCAATGTGTAGGTTTGTTTACTACAATAGCAGCAATACCCACCACATCATCAGCACTGTTTAATACTATATTTAAGTAAAATAATTGATGATCTTTATTCCATGTTTGGATTGAAGTGTATTTGTCCAAGACTTAAAATTCCTCATTGTGAACTTCTTATGTTGCCACTTAAACCCTTTCACTGATATGGAAGATTTTTGTATCAGCTTGATTTCTTATAGACACAGTCATGTTTTAAATCTAATCCATGTACAAATTTCATGTTTATCTTTTTTGTGTTCATCTAGTTGATACTTTCTATAGATCCATTCTGAACCAAAGCTACACTGCTAATGTCTGTATTTTCATTTTTCTAAGCTGCATTTTCTTCTCTTTTTAAGTAGGAATTTTAATAAGCTGAACAAACGCCAGCACCTAAACTCTGCTTCAAATACTTGTTTGAAGTTTCTTGTGGATGATGAGAACAAAACTTGATATTGGAAACAGACAAACAAATAAACGAATAAAATGAGTAAAACACCAAGTCTTGGTTTAAAATTCAACCGTATGATTTACTTCCATAAAATACAAGACTGAAATGCATTTAAATTATTTTCTAAACATCAGATTATCCATGATACATATTTTGTTTGCTTTTGTTTTGATCAGTAAATCTGGAAACCTCTGTACACCATCAGTATGAGGCAGAAATGAGGGCGAGAGACTATGACTGCCTCTCTCTCTCTCCCACATCTCTGTGCAAAAAAGATGTACAAATATGTACAGGGCATGTGCAAGCTACGCAGAGCATGATGAGAAAAGCATGAGGAGCACTATTGCATGCTTTCTTTAACACAGGAGGAACTTCCTAATGGCAGCGAAGAAAAATAAGACTGAGAAGGAAAAAGGCAGATTAAATGCAGCATTTACACATGCAGGGTGGATTCAGGTCAAGTGGAACACGAGGAGCAGCGTTGTGTTTTTGCTGCCTGCCTGACTGTATAGAGACACGTTTACTGGCCATTTCCGAAGTCCTCTGAAGGTGATAGAAGACCGCAGGACATATTTGCAGGCATTGAGTGTGCACTAAACAGACATGATCACTAAATCTAATGCAAATGGACCTTATAAAAAGACGGCTAGATTAAAAAAAAATAAATATAAAAAACAATCAGACAGCACTAGCATCATGTGCTTTAAATGTTGGTTTAATAGCCACATGTTATGCTATAAGACAAAAAGAAAATGATGCACATGCTCTTCAATTTTTTTTTATTTATTATGTCTCTATTTAGTTTTTTTGGGGAGGAACATTTTTGAACTGCAATTTAGGAACACAGAGGGAAAAATGAGACTGCACTAGCATAATTTCCTTAAAATACTTGTTTAATGTTCTCTGATTATTGGAAATGGAAAGGAAACATTGCTTGTGCTGTCTGATTTTTATGTCCCTTCGTTTGAATGAAAAGTTAAAAGGACAAACCGCTCGAAAATCCTTATGTTCTATTGCATTACACATTTGTTTTGCGTCTATGAGGGTCATAAATTAGGAACTTGGCATTAAAATGTGATGCTAAAGTAGTATTCGGGGAGAGGTGATCCATTTCTCAACAGCAGTAGTTCTGGAATGTAACAGTGTCCAAGGGAAAAGGCTCATGGAGGCGAAATTCTAATTCTAATGTGGCCAGTCACAAAACCAGTAGAAAGCCAATCAACAAACGGACTACAAAAAATGATTGTCGCTTTAATTTTAACCAATTCAATTAATTACTTAGAAATGTGTGTCCATGTATAATCAGAGGAAAATGTTAACAAAGAAATAAATTAATAAAATGGTTGGATCACTATTGCTTTTCAACCGGAATTGTTCATTTCATGCTAGATATATTTTAGGACATTACTTTCATAAAACGGCATCATTAAGAAAGCTGACAGCTGGTGAATACTCTCCTAGCATCCCACTCAAACTGAATTCACCCTGGATTTTGTGGGATACCCTTTTTCCCCAGGAGTTTGCTTGCTAAAACATTCCCAAAACAAAAAAAAGTTCATTATAGCCACATAACAGATGATTGGTCAGTGGCCTCGTGGATACTTTATACGGTCATTTCATTTTTTCATTCAGATGAAAAAGGAAATGCACAGCTGGCATTTACACCAGCATTTGGAGTGTGAAAGTAATCCATTAGTAAATGTTCAGTTATTACAGAACAGGCACTGATGAGTGGTTGAAAATGGTAAATATATCCCACACATCTCCCTCACCAAACAAACAAACAAACAAACAAACAAACCAAAAATAAAACAGGAGAAAATGGAGTGACAGCCTGGATGATGGAGGCATGCAGCCACTGGATGACAGGACAGGAGTGGGCGGGGCTTTTTAGGAGGCTGGTGCCTCCTCCTTGCTGGGCTGGATGCTCACGACCCCAGAGGATTTGAACTTTGGCAGGTGAAGTCCGAACTTGCTCTCCACGCCGGCGAAGGTGGCTGCAGCGAGGCGGTATCCCCCCACATGCTCCGGGCTGACCGGGGGCAGCTCTGATATCCGTGACTTCGGAGTTGGCTCAGAACCAGACGGACGGCTAGAAGGACAGAAGAAAGACAGGTCAGATCTCACACAGCACAGCCACTCAAAGCTCTAACTCAAACCAATAACAGCTGAAACAGAGCTGTAGCTCCTCATGATTAGCTCTGATGATGCACTGAGCACAAGAAACACAGCACTTTTTTTTTTTGATATACTAAATAAAACAATTCTTGTTGAAACGTTATATTTTACTCATATCAGTTCCAACTTAACAGACAATTAGTTATTTTTACTCTAGAGTTTCAATGCTGCATTAAAAAAATAAATAAAAAAAGTTAACACTCACTGCCCTCCGAAGTCAACGTAGAACCACCTCTGCAGGAGCTCATAAGTGACCAGGGTCACACCAAACTGTGGAGAGGAGCGGAAGACTCGAGCTGGAAAAGTAAAAAAAAAAAAAAAATTCCATAAATAATAATAATAAAAAAAAATTTATAAAAGAGAGAGATTCAGGCATGTTTACAACTGCTTAAAAGTTTTTTCAGGACACTTTTGGAACGTTCTATTCGTAATTAAAGACGTGTTTTGTAACTGAAGTTTGCTTCTTTAATGTATCCCTCAAATTACGAGGATAAGTCTGAATTTTGTCCATTTGTGTCATTAACATTACGCAAGCAGAAAATAAAAATAGAAAATTTGTACACATTTTAATGGGAGTGTGTGAGTTTTTACCTCCTGCTCCTTTCCAGAAGGCTCTGAAGCCCTCTTCCCTCAGGATCTTCCAAAAGCAGTCAATAACTCCACTGTATGTAGTCTGGCCAGCACGTGCCGCTACCTGCAGTCGTGTTTTGATGACATCAGCAGGAGTAACCAATGAGGCGGCAGGGACACCTGGAAAGCAAAAATTCAAAGAAGTCAAAATTATCCAACAGTCGTCCGGCATTACTTGGAGAATTCAATTATTGAACTGATTCATTCAGTTAAATTATTGAATTCAAATATACACAATCTCTCACTCACACACACACACACACACACACACACACACACACACACACACACATATATATGTGTACACACGATAAGGGGGGAAAAAAAGGCTGACATGTCCAGGGCAGCTTTACCTGCAATGGCTCCTGCGGTCAGCAGCTGCAGAGCCCCAAGTCGGCCTTCTTCATCAGCCAGGTAAGATTTAGTGTGGGCGTATACAGGGAAATAGATGGCAGAGAAGGGGATATCACGCAGGAAACAGGCTTTAGCACCCTGCACAAACACACACTCACATCACTAACGGGACATATATCCATACATGCACATAGTGGTACAATTTTTACTTGATAACGTGGATTAATAATTGATAACACTGATTATGAAAACACGAATGCATTGCTTGTCTATTTATCACTTACTAAAAACAACATTATGTTCATATAATCAACGCAGTGATTCTAAAAGATTGTAGTCAGAAGTTTAGGGGCCAATATGGCTTCTACTGTTTCATTAGACCACAAAAGAAGAAACTACTAGTCGCACAGATGGAACACAGAATGACTGGGGTGGCAAAGTGAGAGGAACTGAAGAAAGCAGAGGAGTTAGATTAGTCGATTGCTCGAATTATAGTTGAGAGAAAAATCGACAATAGAAATAATCATTACTTCGCATGGCTAGCGTACCTTGTAGAGGCCAAAGAAGCCGAGGTCACGGACGACACTTAACGCGCTCACTCTGGGCCCTGTGGTGATCTCCCCAGCAACCTGCAGACGGATCTTCACGATCTCCAGAGGATTGGTGAAAATCACCTGAGAGCCACCAGCCTAAAATTGACATGTTAACACAATATAAGTTTAGAATGTCTCTACAGAAAGAGTTATAAATACACTGAAAAACACATCAATGTGAAAGTAACATCCTCAATACTACAATCTAAAAGTGGCAACACACATGCAGTGAACATAAAAATCAGCTACAAAAATAACATTTAATAATACTTAATATGTACAATATTATTATAATAGCTTGGTGTATTTTATCTTAGTGTTTATATCTATATTCCACTACTATGTTTTTGTGTACTATAAAATAATTCTGAATTACACCAAAATTAATAAAATCCAATCATTGTTAAACTGGTTTCCTGAAGAATCTTAATCATTGCGAGGTTAAAGATTTACACGAGCAATGGAAGAGACACAAAAGAAATGCACAACAATAGCAACAATAACAATAGCAAAATATCTTGTGAACAAAAATCCCACACATTCATATATATATATATACATATATATATATATATATATATATATATATACACACACACACTTAATTTTTTTGTGTCACTACTGGAACTTTTCTGTTCCAATTCATCAAGCCTTAGAAAAACAAAATACTGTGATACATATTGTGTATTGCCTATGTATCAAGATATCATTTTGCCATATCGATCAATTTGGTCTTTTAACTCATTCAGCAAATTCATTCAAACATTATTCATTCTGTAAAACCAAGACTGACCCAAGACGTCTTACTACAGGAAGGGAGGCATCGTGCCCGAGTAGTGGGGCAAGTTGCCCCTTTTAAAGATTATTTTTTGTTTTTTGCTTAAAAAATTTGCTTTAACTAAGCAGAACTCTCATGACTGATTTTAAGAAGCTAAACTAATATCAACTTAATATTTTTTTTCGTTGTGATAAATTATGTCACAATATGCATTTCTGAGAATGTTGTTGATATTATCAACACTTAAAACACTGACCAACTGCATGATTCCTTACAAAGAGATCATAATTACTCGTTTAACTGGATTCAGTACTATGAAGTTTGTTTTTTTTATGTGGCACTAAAGGCTCCATTTTGTCCGTACTAACTTATAAATCTCAGAAAAGCTATCATGACAATATCTTAATATGCTGTGATAATATTTTGGCCATATTCCCCACTCCTAGCTTAGCATGTGAAAATTGCTTTTCCTCTGCTGCATCACTCACTACAGTATCCTAACCTGCCTCTGGAAGCAACATCACAAGAACTGTGAGTCAGGAGCTTCATGAAATGGGTTTCCACAGCCAAGCTTCACAGCCACAAGCCTAAGATCACGATCCACAATGCCAAGCGTCAGCTGGAGTGGCGTAAAGAGCAATGCCACAGGACTGGAAGCACTGGACATGTGTTCTCTGAAGTGATGAAACATGCTTCACTATCTGGCCGTCTGATGGATGGTTTGGCGAATGCCAGAAAAACGCTACCTACCAGGATGTGTCCATAGTAAAGTTTGGTGGAGGAGGGATAATGGTCTGGGGCTGTTTTACAGGAGTTGGGTTAGGGTCACTGCTTGACCTCACAAATGCTCTACTGACTAAATGGGCATAAATTCCCACAGACATATACTCCAAAATCTTGTGGAAAGCCTTCCCAGAAGAGTGGAGGCCGTTACAGTATATTTTGGCTTGGACCCGGATTTTTCTGTAAAGCTGCTTTGTGACATCACCTGTTAAATGTAAAATGCGCTACATTAATAAACTTTGATTTGACTTTGACTTTAGCCATATAGTGTAAATGTCAGTTCTCAATTGTCAGATTTTTTAAACTCAGGCAAAAAAGCAGAAAAATTATGGGTTGATGGGCAATGATACCTAGAATATTTTGCATTTTTGTTGCTTTTGCTCCATTTTACATGCTTCTTTCCTTTTTCTTTCTCACCATGATGTTTTAGTGTTTATGAACCAGTTCAACTTGCTATATAAATCAACAAATCAGTCTCAGCAAAAATGTTGGTAAAGCACCGGATACCCTACATACCACTGTATTGCCAGGCCCAGAGCTGCACATACAAACATTGCAAAACAGCAAAACTCAACTACTGAATTTTTTAAAGCACTGCATGTACACCACGTCATCCCTGCGTGAGCTCCACCTCACACTGCAGTACTCACACATCCACCCGCAAGGATTTCCGCTGCCAGAGGGATGGAGCCGTCTTTTTCGGACCATTTGTCTCGCACAAAATCGTTCACCTACAGGAAAAAGACATACAAGCTTAAATTCCCAAACTCCATTCAGAGAAGTTAATGAATCATCAGGGCTCATGTGGTTAAGGCCGACTTACAGTGAGTTTAATGGCTTTCTCTGGAGCCACACCAAGGAGCTGGGGCACAAGGCCTAATGGAAACATACAAAACAAGATGACACAAAGCAAGAGTCTGGTGGAGGAGGAGGGGAAAAAAAAAAATCTAGTTTACCCAACTTTCTTTTTTTTTTTACCCCAAATGTAGTCATTCAGCCTACGCAGGGAGCAAGATGGCACCTGTGTTTGTGTTGGGAAGCCGCTGTTCACGTTTTATTGTTTTATGTGCTTGTGGTATCATGTTTCTCTATTGTGACTATATTTTCACCCCAGGTTATATTTGTTGCAACTGTCCTTTCGTGTTTTAATTACATTCTTGTGTGTTTTTTATTGCTGTGCAGCACTTTGGATCAACAACTGTTGAGTAAAATGAGCTTAATCTACAAATGTTATGACATACTGTTATCTATGAAAATAAACAAAGGTACAGACAAAATTTAGTCTTCAAGATGGCTACTATTTTTAAACTGTTACATACTATTGTCAGTTTAATGCAAAATGCTAAAGCATCAGAAATACCATAATAAGTGCATAATTACGTGCTACTATCAAGCTTTAGGCTGAAGCAGTGATATTCAGAACAGGCTTTAAGTTCAAATCTTTTAACGAAGCCATCACTGTAAACTCCAACATGCCAAGTAAAAATGTGTTACCTAAACGTCTGATAAAAGCTTTGCTCTCTGAGTTTAAACTATATGAGATGAATATGCAACACTGACTTTCTTGTTGCACTTTCTAATGCAGTGAACCGCTGTGCCCAAATCAAACAAGTCAAACTGAGCCGCACATCCAAAAATCTGACTCAGATTCGAAACCACCTACAAATGTGGCTTGAATTGGAACTGGAATTTTTTCAATTGGAAAAAGCTGAAAAAACATTTCTTTGTTGCTTTATACAGTTCAGACTGCAGAAAATCTTTCCTTCAAGGCGTTTGAGATTGTCGAACAACTGCAGTTTAAAGAAAGCGTGTGATGAATTCTTGCGTTCAGTTTGCAGTGTTAAGTGGTGAGTTACATTAGATTCATTCAGAAGATCATTTATCTGTCTGTTTACTACATTAGCCTTGCAGCTCCAGTGCAAAGCCAAAGAAGGAAAACTTAAATATCAAGCCTGTCTTGGCTTATCGACTACATGTGGGGTAAAAAATGTAAAATTCAGGGTAAGTCTTCAAGGTTTCTTCTCGGTCCTCAGGATTTCTCGTCCAGTTCACGTTTCTGTTCTTATCCAGTTGCAAACACACCTGAGACAGATAATTAAGATTTTACTGCTTCCTTTTTACCTGCCACAGGTGTGTTTGAATCTGGCGTAGAAGTGAAAGAGGGACCATCTTCAATGCGATTCTTAACATGCCTTAACCAACTCACCATTCGGATGTGCGTCACACCTACATTACACAAGTGTGCACTCGCGGCAGAAGGAGAGGAGGGGGCAGTGAGTGGATTTTTCTACTGGAATGCACTCACCCTCAGCTAGGCTAGCCTCAGTGAGCTAATTAGCTAGCCAAGCAAATGTAAGGCAAAACATTTCTTTGAAAAGCTTTAACATAACGTACATAATATTTATGAATAACTGAATTGTCTGACTATAATCTCTGGTTTGGGACCGTGGTGTAGTGCCTTTTTTTGTTGTTTAAGTCATGTAGCCTTTAGCTTGCTAACTAGCGAGCCAGCAGAGCAACATGAAGTTATATCAGCTGTCATTTACAACAGATGGAGTAGTTTGCAAACCAAATGTTACGGTTTTGAAATATCAAGCACTTGCATATTTTTTTACAAATATTATTGCAATTGTTTACAACTATTGATTAAAAATGGCTCTGTCCTCAGTTTTTTTCCCCACTTTGAAAAGGAAAATGCATCAGGTCACAATACTTTTCAGTAAATTTGACCACTTTAGGTCTTTCTTTAACAGTTGCACACAATGAACACAAAAGACAATGAAATTAAATTATTTAAAAAAGACAAGCATCAGCTAAAATTTAACTACTGTGACAACACTAGGAACAGGGGGAGTGAGCAAGGGCATTAAAGGGTGGCTGAAATGTGCTGGATTGAGCACTTCCACCTTAAAGCATTTATAGAATTTTAATTTCTATAATATTACAGGGATGCAGCAATTTACCTCTGTAGAAGCCAAAGAAACCCTCGTACCGGAGGACTTTCTTGGCACAGTCGAAGCTGTTCTTGTACATGAGCTCGCCTACAAACGAGCCAGTGGAGCGCTGGTTCTGCATTCTAGTTTTCACCAAGTCGATAGGGTACACCGCTGTGGCACCCGTAGCTACAAACACACGCAAACACACAAAAGTTCAAACAGGTTTACATTCAATAAAACACATATATTGATCTATTTTGACCAGAATAAAAGCACTGATCTACAGTAAGGTAGAAACTTGTCCTATGAGAGTATTTAAAAGTGCTTTAAAGGCTGAAACTGAAGCTGTGGGAGGCTAAACTCCTGACACTATATTCACCCACTTGTTACACGCAGACTACACCTCAAAATGACAAGCCAAGTTGCTCTGATTAATGTCTTAGGCTGCATGGCATAACTGACATTATAAGAATGTTTAGTCCAGGTTCCGTCCTTTGGTCCATCTGCACTGCAAGGTCTGTGTTTTCCTGCTCTAGCAAAGCGATACATGATATCAGAATCATTGGTATCTGGAGATGGTTGCTTAAAATGATGGAAATATTATTAAAATGTTGCTTTGTCACGGGAATCCAGGTGGAATCGGCATCGGCCGGCAACTTCCATATCGGTACACACACACATACACACACATATATATATATATATATATATATATTTATATACATAAAAAATTAAAATGATTTAGTGCCGAGTAATACAGGAAATGAATAAAAAATCATTATACTGATAGTATTTCTGTTTTTCAGCTTTTCTTTTTTAAGGTGGCACTACTGTTTTGCTGTGGCATTTTGTCCATTACAACTTGTTCACTAACCTCAAAAAATATTGAGACGCATACCATGTATCATGAGAAGGTCTTCAAGAGTCAAGTGATATTACACTACATTTTTGCCAAACTGCCCATCCCAGAAGCACACTTTTGATTCATACTTTGTTAGCTGAAGATGTGACGCACGTGCAGGGCTGGAGTTGGAAAATTCTGGTTTATTATTAGTGCACTAAATGCTCTGGTCTGTGTATTATGTCTCACCTCCAGCAATGGAGCCTAGGGTGAAGCGATATGCTGACTCAGCAGCCTGCAGCCACACCGGACGAGAAGCATCGCCATGCATCTATGAGAAAGAGAGAAAAACAGAGAGACCTTTTATGTCTCTGGATCTTTTTTTATTTGGCGAGATGTGATAATCGGCTACAAATTAACAGAGGATGATGAAGCCAAGCAGGTCATCTCAGATAACCGCATGAAACTGCAGCTGCCTACAAACTTGACATGGTATAATTATTCATTTTTGTGTGCCACAAGACCAGATCTTGAAGTGTTTGGACACACAGACAGCCCCTTCTTCCACCTACCTGTCTCTGTACTTCTGCCAGATGATAGGGCAGTGCACCCTCCTCCAGAGGAGCTATCCTTTCAATATCTGCCAGGTTCAACCTCCTGCAAAACACAGGAAGGAAGGAAAAAAACATAAATAGAATTCTATTAAAGAGATGCCTGTAAAAATCCCACAATTCTGTTTCTATGCTTGTCATTGTTCCACCTTTTCCTAGGAAGCACTACAAATAATATACTGTTTTATCCCTTTTTTAACAGTTAACTAATACTAATTTTATCACTAGCTACTGCAGATGTGTTGATCTGCAGATCTACAATAAGAACAGTGCATTAAGCGTGACACTACACAACCTTTACCCTGATTTTAGCCCCAATTCTGAGCCCGGCTGAGTCTGTGCCAGTTGGCTCTAGTCTATAGCTTTTGGAGCAGCCGTGTAGCTGACTGGGAGAGAAAAATCTGGTAGTGTATGAGGGGCACAGATGCAGATTTTTTTTACTCGCAGTCACATTTCAGAGAAGCCAGAGTACACAAATCACATCTGATGTTTTGGCCTGACTCATAATCCTCCAAAAGGCAATGAAAGAAGAAAATACAGAATATAAATAAAGAAAATGGTGAACATGTGAAGCTTTTTAATAAACTGAGATTAAGGCTTGAACAAAATTCAGTGCACATGCATCAAAACCCCTAAAAACTACCACACAAATCAGATTTTTACATTCATGACCCTCACTTAAGTATGTTTCGCTGTTGCTTCTTTACTGTGTCAGCACAAACAGCTACAGCAGAAAGCTGATCCACATTTGTTTAATTGCTTCTCCTAGTAACGGAAGAATGTGTTCAAGCAGGTTTGGTTCGGTTCAGCAACACCTCAACAAAAGTTGTGCAGCGTGTGATCGCCAATCTTTCACTTGCTCAATTAAATCTGCAGGAACCAGTCGTTTAGCGCGAGATGCCATGCTAAGGGCTTTAGAAGTCATGTTGTGTATCCACGGCTTTATAGAGACAGATAAAAGTACTACTATTTAGTTGTTTTGATTTGTTAAAACTTCACTTTGAGGTGTGTTCTTTACACCCATTTTATGTTTTTAACAAGAAACTGGTAAAGATGATTAGAGGGACTTACCCGGTTTGAGAGTGGAGGCCTGAGAGCTGATAGAGAATATCAATCTCCATGGGAGTGATCTGACCAAACTTATTAGCAGCATGAACAAACTCTTCTACAGACAGACCGAGAAAGGCAGATGGACAGAGAGATATAGAGAGAAAAACCAACAGAGAGGAGGGCAAAATATATAACACATGGTTAGAGAGTCTTGCCCTGTTACAGCCCAGTTCACACCAATGCAGCTCCATCTCTAACTGGGACATCAATGCAATCTTCCAAAAACAATCATCAGTAGTTATGAGGTCAGTCAACCTTAAAATGGTTAAGAAAAAGAACTGACAATCCATATGAAGCAGCATAAATGGAGAGAACAGAGATTCCTAACAACCACACACTAGTATACTACACAAAATTCACACTGAAAAATGTACGACATTGTTTAAATTACTGTATGTTTAGGCCTGTCACATTCTCGAATTTTCTGTTGACTACTGATTGTTATCTAAATAATTCTGATTTACGATGTCATTTTGTGTATTTTATGGCTTTTTGACTTTTATTTGCATAAACTGGCTTATTAGCCATCTTGCTTAAATAGAGCTTTACTTTCCAGAAAACAAGAGATGATATACTGCACTGTACTGTGTAGTAAGTGAGTACAGTAACAGTTTTGTTCTTTGGAGCATGTGGCCTTGTAGGCTTTAGAAATCAAATGGCAAACTTGTAAAACCTTCTGATGAAAGTAAATGGATGAACTCCAAAGAGCTGAATACATGAAACAAGATAAAGGTTGTAAAAGCCTCAGCTGGTAGTATGTGTAGTGCACTATGTAGAAAGTAGAGAGCCATTTCAGATTTGGAGCACAGATACCCGTTTCTGTACCTTTAGTGACGAGTGTGTCTTTGCGGGTCCCGGCAAGTGTGCTGTAGATTTTGCGGATGAGCTCCATGTTATTGAGGAGTGAATTGAAGGCATTGAAGTAGGAGAAGCTCACCATGTGAGAGGTTCCACCCCCGGCTACCTGCAGGAGGAAACACACGTCTGTTAGGTTACGTTTACACAGCAGGTAAAAGAGGCCCAAATCAGATCTTTTTTTCATATGTGACACAGATGTGTCAGCAAGAAAAAGCACTGAATGACATTTTCAATTCCGAATTGAGACACTTATGTGTGGTACTAAAGTCCGATACATATCCGACATGCAGCAATGCGGCTCAGTCTGCGTGTGTTTGTTACGCTGTACATGGCTGCCTGGGTCGGCCACTCGGGCAACGCTGCACTGCAGCTATGAAGCTTCGGCGTCAAAGAACAGTTAAAAGTCTGAAAGAAAAGTTTAAAGAACCAAAGAAGTGACCGCGCCCTTCTTACGGCGAGCTCATACACATTCTGGGTGATGAGCCCAGCTGTCAGCCATCGGAACGTCATGATGGCTCCTGTGATGCTGGTGAAGATGAAGCTGATCCTCCGGGAGCGACTGGCGTTTGTTGGCGGTCGTGATTGTTTACCTCTGGATGAGCTGTGAAGCAGCGTGACACATTGTTCTTTGGCGCATGCGGCTCAGTTTAGGAGCTGATCTGTTCAGATTGTCACATACAGATCACATTTAAAAGATAATGTAAACAACCAAACAAAAAAATTTGGGCCACTTTTACCTGCTGTATTTACCTGCCTAAGAGTCACTCATAACTAGATGGGTATCGTGAATTAATTTTAAAAACAGTGAGAAGTGATTTGGTTATACCAGGAATGACTTGTCTAGTTTTGATTCCGATTCTGTCTCTAAGATTTATTATAACGGTTAAACATTTTTCATATCAAATGTTTCACTTAATATTTAGACAAATAACTTTTAGCGCAATAGAGACTCTGATGCTAGCTAAAATGGAACAGTAAAGTCAGCCAGGTATTTTTCAAGTTCCACTGCTTTCAGTGTTCAGCTTCAAAATGCATGAAATACAACAAGCTTGCAGTGGTGGAGAAATTAAAAGATTAAGATAAACATTATAAATTTCTAATTATTTTTCTCAAACTGTAATAGGATTACTTACTACTTCCTGGAAAAACGAATCCGACTACTCATTACTTTACTACCAACGGGAAGACAAGATAAAACCCCCACCGGAATAACTGGACTTCTAACTGGGCATGTTTGAGTGAAGATGGGGCCTTTTCTTCAGTAAAGGGAGTTTTAGACAATTGTGTCATATTGGCAGAATTAGAAGCTTGCAGAGTTCACGGTGCTCGCGCTGTGCCAGTCATATTTACAAAGCTGCAGTCAGCTCTTACAGGTAGCACATGCACATACAGACAACGATAACTTGACTGAAATTTATAATTTAAATGTATTGTGATAATTATTAGGGATGTGTATGGGTACTTGTTTAACCATTCGAGATCCCAGTCTCTGAATCCTAAAATCATTATTTTGGGCATTTTTTTGTTTTATTTTCCTTTTAAAATTATACAACAAACAATTCAGTAAAACATTTTTTTTCTTTCAACAGTACAGTTAAATCTGGTGAGTTCACTTGTATTAGCCACTAATTACAGATATTCCACTTAGTGACTATGAAATGGAGTGCCATAACATCAGCACATTGCCAAGGACACGTTGTTAAGGACGTGACAGGCTCTACTGTAGCTTGATTACTAATCGGGCTACCTACTCTAGCTGATGTTAGGTTGGTCCAGAAATAGAGAAACAGTGAATGTTACATTGTCCACCTGTCAGACGACAACAGTCCTCATCAGCACAGAACGTTGTACTGTTAGCTGTGTTCGTCTGTTAGCTCCTCTGAAGAGTTAACTCGTTTACTAACAGTACTGCCGACTAAAAAAAAGTAAACCTATAATAACAAACTATAATGTGGGCCGAAATCCATTTTTCCCCTTGTTTTCTCCTTATTTGTGATTTTCCTTAACTTTTATGGGTCCTCGAATGTCAAAATTTGTTAAAATGCAGGGAAACAGGGAAAAGTAATTACACAACTGCTGATGTTGTATGTGGTGAAAAATGAGACCTACAGTATTTCATCTACAGGCAGACCACTGTTAATGTGAAGTTTAGACAATCCGTCTTTAAGCTATATAGAAGTCCCTGAATAACAAAAAAAAAAAATACATAAACTACATTACTGTGAACATTTAAGCCCAAAATTATTCATACCCATACCAAATTTTGATTTACAGTGATTTTTTTTTTTTTAGTAGGTTTCTTCTGGCTGGAAATGACAGACCCTAAGACACTGTGGTAGAGATTTAAAGGAAAATAATAACTTCTGTTTGTTTTTCACATTTTTACAAAAAAATGTCACATCCAAAACGATTCCTACCTTCACTAAGAAATCAAAGGCAAAGCCTTTATTTGCCATTACAGCAATGAAACAGTTCTCATAATTACTAACAAGCTTTTTGCACGTCTCCACTGGGATTTTGGACCAATCCTTTTTGCAACAATCTCCAGGCCTTGGGCTGGGCTGGGCTGGGCTATTCCAAAATGTTGATATTGTTTTCTGTTAACAATTTCTTGGCCACTTTGGCTGTATGTTTCAGATCATTGTCTTGCTGCAAAGTCCAGTGCTGCCCAAGGCCAAGTTTTTCTGCAGGCTGTCTGATGATCTTTGGATTCTTTTTTGGCCTCTTGCACTACCATTCTTGCCAGCGGAAGGGTCACTTTTGGGTTCCTACAACACAGATTTTTCACAGTATGGAACTCTTTGCACTCTGGCCACTGGCACTTGAAAAAACTTTGAAATTGCTTTATAGCCTTTCCCTGTGTTGTGAGCTGCCACAATGCACAAAAGGAGGTCCTCACTAAGCTCTTCAGTTTAAGCCATGACTTGCAATACACAAGTAACTGACTGAAGAACTACTGAATCAGCTGTTATTTATAGATGATTAAAATGCTCTAGAACATGACAGAAATTACCATGACCATTTGGAATGGTACAGAAGTTTGCAGATTCTCAAAACCTTTGCAACAATTTCAAAGGGTATGAAAACTTTGGAGATGGCATTTTGATAAAAACGTAAAAAAAGAAAGAAGAAAAATACATATATATATATATATATATATATATATATATATATATATATATATATATATACACACATACATATATATATATATATATATATATATATATATATATACACACATACATATATATACACATACATACATACATACATACATATACATATATATATATATATATATATATATATATATATATATATATATTTTATACACACACAGATCAGGCATAACATTATGACCACCAGCTTGTTTCTACGCTCATTGTCCATTTTATCAGCTCCACTTACTATATAGGTGCACTTTGTAGTTCTACAGTTACAGACTGTAGTCCATCTGTTTCTCTGCATACTATTTTTAGCCCCCTTTTACCCTGTTCTTCAGTGGTCAGGACCCCCATGGACCCTCATTGAGCAGGTACTATTTGGGTGGTGGATCATTCTCAGACAGTCTCTCGTCTCTCTGCAGATTTAACGTACCATGAAACCAACTGCACTGCTTATAAATGCGAATAACGCATCACTGCTATGTGACCTGCAGTCTGCACGCCGGTTCTCAGTCGTTGCGAAACAGGGCTTTCGCACTATGCTGCACACGTCCCGTCTCAAAGATACTTTACTGACACAGCAATCCCCCTCACCCCACTCTCTACAACAAGACCAAAACCGAGGGTTATAAAATCACTAAAGAAATGGGTGGAATAGCTGTAACGTGCTGCGTGGACACCCACTGCCACAGAATCTAATTTCACCGTAACTGTGCAGCTTCTCGTGCTCCAAACAAGAGCAGTGAATGAGGGTCTTCTAGTTCACTGGCCTCATCACTTCCATTTGTTTTATTATAAAAGATATTGGAAGTAAATTCATTATGGATCATTACAAATACTTTGCTTTAAAAGTACCAAGTCCTTTTAAATAACAACAACACCGAGTTACTTAGTCACTTTAAAATGTATATTGTCTCTACATTCTGTATATATTCTGTGTATATTTAATATATTTCAGTTGGTTTTTCTTGTATTTTTCTTTTTACTTATTTACTTTCTGTAGATTGATTATCTGAGCTTCACCACAAGCATTTCAATGCATAAATGTCCTGACATGTTGTGCAAATGACAAATAAACTTGAAACTTGAGCTCACACAGTGAGAAAATATAAATGCTATATAGAAAAAAAAGATACATCGAGATGCATCGATAATCGTTTTATAATCGCAGCCCTCTGAATTGTAATCGAATCGAACTGTGAGGTGCCTAGAGAATCCCACCCCTTATATATATATATATATATATATATATATATATATATATATATATATATATATAAATGAATATATGAATAATTTCGGGTTTAACTGTACCTCTAACTTTGCCTTAACAGCACATTCACAGGCACTTAGACATATAGGAACACAAGCACAGAGACACCCTGACACTTACTGAGACCAGATTTTCTTCAACAAATGTAGTCAGCATGTGGTGCCTGATGGTGGACATGATGTCACTGAAGTCCATGGCTGAGATCACTCCAGTCTTGGCTTTGTCCTTCTGTGCAAAGGCCTGCCGGGCATGTTCCAACTGCAGCTCCTACGGAACATCAGAGGAACAGAGGAGTGACCGCAAATTTCCTTCAAATCAGTAGCAATGAGTTGACTGACAGCTTTATTTTTCTGCTTGTTAAGATTCTGACTTCAGATTAATTCTACATTAGACAAATACAGAACACGGAAGAGTCTAGGTTATTCTAAAAATTTCTTAAATGTGTAAAAAAAAAATTACAGCACGTAATTGCATGTGTACCTGTAGAAACTGGGTGAACTCCAGGTAGCTGAGATGTTTGGTTCGGTCATGGCCAAAATGAAGACGAATAAACTCGCAGTCCCAGTTAAAAGGGATGTGATGATGGACCGTCGTCTGACTGAAAATATCACGCACGTTTTCTGCAAACATACATATACACACAGCACTTTACACACAAGCAGCATCCAAAAAACTTTTTTTTTTATAGCAAAAAAGTTTCCAAACCTCGTCTCATTTTCAAGCCCGTATTAACTGTTGTTAGGAGCCAAAGCCTAGTTTGGCTAACAAATGCTTCATGAAGTTAAATGAAGCGTGCTGAGATAGATTTAAGCAAATCTAGTGACGTCTGGGAGCGTCACCGAGAAATTTGGAACCAAACCACTGTTCTTCCAACCAGCTCACAAGCTAACAAGTACTCTTTGTTTTTTTGTTTATTTTTTTAAAAACAAGAAATTCTTGTTTCTCATGTTCTTAACAATTTTCACAGGACATTTATTGCCTTATTGCCCAAATAATTAGATCTAAACAATTTAAAGATGCTTAAAACTTTTGCATTGGACCGTATATATATATACATATATATATATATATATATATATATATATCCTCACACCAGTGCTAAACATCTTATTTACTAGTGCAATGTTAACTATAATTATGCACCCCAACGTTTTGGCTTTTTGTTCAGTGAACAGTAATTAAAAATTCTACTTCTGATATATAAATCACATTTCTGTGTCTGCTTATTTTTTTGTGCTTGCTTTTATTTATTTTATTTATTTTTTATTTGTTTTACCATCCATGTTAAGACTAAACAAAATTGGAATATTGCGCTGTTTATGCACATCTCCTCAACCTCTAAACAAGTTTGCCGTATTTCTCTCTCTTGCACTCCTATACATACACAGACACACACTCACCAAAGGAAATGTCTCCAGTTCCAGTTTTATCAAAGAGCTGAAAGGCCACAATGAAGAGTGCGTCTGGCACACACAGGACTGACTCAAAGGCCAAAAACTCCTGGAACGAAATCAGCCTGGGGAGAGAGAGACATGCGCGCACATTAAACAGACACTGCTGTGAATACCAACACACATTTGCTGCAACAGACAAAAAAAAAATTAATATGCAATTATTAAAATATATATATAAGTATAACATCAATAATGCAGAGTACATAAAACCAAATACTGCAATTTACATTCACGTTTGAAATATGTTTTAGTACATTTTATACAGAATTTTACATGCAGCATGTTATCCTTAATTACTTCATGCATCTCATCGCAGTTATGCCTCCAGAAAGAGTGCTTTGGATGTAAAAGTTTTTTTTGATAATATTGAGGAGTAGTTTTGGCAGATTTGCAGATTTAGGCTAAATTACAAGTTTAAAGTTCTAAGTAGAGGTAAAGGAGCTCAGGATTCATTACTTCCACACTTAACCTCTCACTGATACACCCAGTGCCGCAACCCTGCAAGAAACAATCCAACATGAAGTAACAGCAACATGGATCTCTCCATCTTATACAAACATACACACACACACACACACACACATACATACACACACATACATACACACACATGTCATTACATAGCCAAACCGGGAACTGGATGATAACTAAAACTAACGTGGGGGTGTCAAGCAAAGGTCTGAAAATGGTTAAACAAACTAATTTATTCCAACATTAATGTATTTTTCCGACCACTGGCTTTCAGTGCTGTTTAAATATAAAACGTCTCTTTTTTTAATTTTCTGCTGAAGAACTTTGTCTCTTGATTAAAAGCATCTTTACCAAACAATTTACTATTATTTGTTAGCACTTCATCCCTGTAAAATTCTTAGCTCTCCTTCTGAGAATTTTGGTTTTCTTTGTTTTCATTTTCCATATTTATTCTTGCAGCCAACTGGACCTTCACTTGCAGTAGGTCTTTAATATGTATGACCTCATCTACCTGCGGATTTTGATTGGTTCTTACCTAGGACACGGGTGAAAAATATCACACAGTTTAACAGCAGTGCCAATCATCGACACTGTGACTTTATGAATATCTCTTATTTACCGTACTATATTTGAGTTTTATGAATCTGGCCCACTGACTTTAAAATTGTCTGTTTTTATACAGTTACTTGTCTATAGAAAATATGACTTCAATGTTGTTTACTTGCTACGTCAAACTCTTTAAAAGAAATCATCAAAGTAAGTGTTACATCAGTAGGAGAGATATTGGGATCCGGGTTATACTGACTTTCCTGTTCACTGTCTGGTGCATGTATTACACTGTTTTTGAGGATGTGTGTGTTTTATGTCTTGCCGATTTATTTCTTACCCATCCTTTGTAGTATCTGCCACTCCAGCCAGCAGCTGCACAGTTTTGGGATTGTGATGGATCTGTGTGTGGAGGCCCAAATACTTCTGCACAAAATCACTGGGGGTCATAAACCTCTCGCCATCCTTATCCACAACACTCGCATACTGAGACAGAGAAAAAACAAACAAAGATTTGTGCTGGTTTATTTCCTGCAGTGCAGCAGACTAATATCTGCAAAAACTGCTCACAGGAAAATACAAAAACAGAATAACAAATATTTAAACCATTTAGGCCTGACAGCAGCACAGTAAACATTCCTGCCGTTTGGATTTCCTCAACTGGAGCAATGAGAAATCAGAGGAAAGCCCCAAATATGAACCAGAAGTTGTTGCACAGCACTTTTTTTAATAACACTCACACTACACACTTCAACATGATGAACGACTACCAACAACATTTCAACATCAGTGTAGACTAACAACATAATCTCTGGCTAGTTTATAGCTGCATGTTTTAAGGCACAACGGCAATGCAAGTCCAACTTTCAGGAAAATGATATGGTTCCAGAAACAAACATAAATCCTTTATCCAAGCTCAAAATACCAGCGTGTATCAGAGCACTAGCGACAGATCGTATTTACACAAGTTCCAGCAACTTTTTCAGCATTTACTAAATTACATTTTATCTGTTTATTACAAATCTGTCCTTGTTAATTACACGCAGTCTATGCTGGTTACAAAGTTTACTTAAAGGAATCATTTAACAGAAAACTGAATTTTTATCACCTTATCCTAAAAGCCCCGTCTTTGAAAACTAAAAGCTCAGTCAAAAACCTGGGTGTCACTTTCGACAGTGATCTTAGCTTTAAGACCCATATTAGCCATCTCTGCAAAACAGCACTGTTTCATCTTAGAAATATTTCCAGGGTGTGTAAATGATCTCACTGGCCGATAGTGAGAAACTTATACATGCTTTTGTGTCTGCAACGCTTTTCTCTCTGATCTACCCAAGAGCTCTACTTCCAGCTTGCAGAGGGTTATAAACCACTGCAGCTAGAATCCTGACATGCACAAAAAGGTGGGATCATATCTGACCTGTCCTCGATTTTAAGATTCTTTTACTGATTTTTAAATGTCTCCATGGTCACGCTCCACAATACCTTGGTGACATGGTTATTAGGTAAGTCCCCTCAAGAGCCCTCAGATGAGCCTACGGGAACATGCTGGCTGTACTGGCCATTTGGCACAAAAGTGGTAAAGTGGCCTTCTTCCATTATAGCCCTAACCTTTGTAACTCCCTTCCTAATGACCTGAGTGCTCTGGAAGATTCTGGCATATTTAAAAGGAAGGTTAATACCCACTTGTTTAGATTAGCTTTTAATTAACATTTTATTCATTTTACCGCTTCCACTTGCATTTTTAAAATGTTTCCATTTCATTTTTTTGTTTTTACTCTTTTTACTGTTTGCATTTACATTCACACTTTGTTTGAAAAAGTGCTATATAAATAAAGCTTATTATTATTATTGTTTTTACCCACAATACAGGGCAGTTTATCAAAACAGAACACATTAACATATCAGTCTTAAATGTACAGTAACAAAAGATGGAAAAGTTGGAAAATAGTTATGTAAAAACAAATTACAACTGACTTGGTTTATAAAGCTACACAAACATTAAACATGGACCTTAGGAAAGAAAAAAAGAATAATGCAGGATTTGAGCCCTTTTTAACCAACATATCATTTAATAGGCATCAGCAACTTAATTCAAACCATTAGCCCCTTAAATGGCCAGGAGTTGCTGTCGGATCCAGGATTCCTCACTCGTATAACAATAAGGGGTCTGTTTAAGATGGATTAAGTCTAACACTTGACTACACGACATTCTGAATGGAGATTTTCTGTCCTGGAAACCAACCCAAGAAAATAAATCTGCATTAGTACATTTATATTGAGGATGCACAGTAATATCAGAATCACGGTGATACAAACAGATAACTTTAAAAATATCTGCATTGGGCAGATGTTTATATTTGCATTTGTAACCTGATAGGAAAAAACAGTATATTTATCTGTAATGTTAATCCAAGCAGGTCTCTATATTTCATAAATGTTTTTGTATTCACGTCGCTTGCAGCAGATACGTACATGAAAAATATCAGATATAGGCCTTGGCCCACAGTACCTATATTAGTGCATCCTTAATTTCTTTTCCCATGTAGTTACTGAATAAAAATTCTTGGTATGTCGTAAGCCTGGAAATTTAAAATGTTAAACATCACTAAATTATTTTGCATGCTACTATATTTATATAATCACAATTTCTCAGTCAATGGATCGGTTATGCTTTCTTATATTACAATCCAGAGGAACTAATTACTGACATGCTAAAGAAAAATTAACCAGCTGTACAATGTCCCCTGAACAGATGCTTCCTGACAAGCCCTAATTATGCTGAAGCATTTCTCCTGCCAATCTTCACAAGCATTTTCTTGAAAGGCTGCAATGTAGAAAAAACACGGTGGCAAAGAATTCCTCATATTTCCAACACGACAGGTTTCAGCTCCAACTACAAAGCAAATCAAGGCCACTTTAATCCTGTATGATCCACCTATTTTAGTTCCAGTGAAACTGCTTGGGAAAGAGGTGAAGAAAGAAAATCAGGAATGTGATCAGCAGCAGTCAAAGTTTGAGGTAAATGCTTTGTTTAAAATCCTAACCTACTACTGATTTAACCTGCCCTGAGAGAAATAGCTACCAAGACCTAAGTTGGCTTACAATTCACCAGCTTATTAAAATTTTCCTTCCACCATAAACGGAGCAGCACTAACTTGTAACTGCTGCTCCACTTAAAGTTTAACAGAACATTTGAATAAGAAACCCTATATCCAAAAAAAAAAAAGTTATATTAACATATGTATCGTAACGCCATTACTGGTTCTTTCTTTACTCTCTATCACAGGTCTAATGATTTTAGGATACATGGAGCTTTTCAGTGTTCTAGAAGTACTGACATATACATAATATCCTTAGAAAAACATGCTGTTACACAATGATGACCATTAAAAATGTGATATTGTTCCCTGAAGAGGGTATGTTAATTTATTTTCATTTACAAATCAACAAAACATAATTTGAGCAAGGCGGTTTATCTTTCTGCATACGACTGTATTACATGTTAAAGGCACAGTAAGACAAGCAGCCAAACACTAAAGGATAAAGAAAGGTTACAACTTGTTACGAAAAACCAAATTATGACTGCTTTTAGTAGGTAAACCCACACATCATAAGTTTTGAAGTGGACTTCAAAAATGTAGCACATGGACCTTTAAGATACTTATTGTATACGAAGACATGATGCAACTCAAGTGTATTGCAGGATCTTCTCACAAACCAAAAAACAACTTTACACTCATGATGTGCTTTAATTCTAGTGATGAGTATAAACAATATACAGCACATTTTGGCTGAATCACGTTAGCTCATTATGGCCCATGACAGGAGAATGTTCCTGTTCCACTGAGGAACTCAGCCGTTCTTAAGAAAAATTAAAACATCTTTTTTTGTTCTTTTACTCTGTTATAAAAGTAAGTTCTTGCTTTTTCTACATCGTTCATGTTATTTTTTATTTTTTATCTCTTAACTGTATTTGACTAATTTATTTATATTTTGTTTTATTATTACTTCAGAATGTAAAGCACCTTTCTTCATTTCATGACATGAAAGTACACTATATACATAAAATGAAATAAATAAATGACCACACATAAACCTCCCACCTGATACTCATCTATACCTCCGATAAAATATCATTCCATTCGGAAACATATATCGGTCATAGAAGAAGGACAGGGGAGATAAACCAAAACCAAAAACACCAACAAAAAAAAAACAGAAAAACACTATTATGGAAAATAGAGAACAGGAAAAATCAAATTAGGCCAAATCAGTGTTGATGTCTTAGAATAAAGTCACAGACTCAGTAATGGAATAACGTTTAACATCATCTTAGACTTACCTTCTGAAAGATGACCTTCAGCTCGTTCGGATCAGCCCTTTTGGTTGACTGCACCTGTAAAAGCAACAAGACTGCACTTCACACCTGGGCAGGAACAGATGCAAATTCTGCCGTTTTAAAATCCAGAGATTCAGAGAGTTCAAGTAAACCCATCTTAAACCATACCATGTTCAAAGACGTAAGTAGGAAGAGATGTAGGTTCTGTCTTCAAACTTTCCAACACTAGAAATACAAATAAACCCAATTTACACTAAACCCACTGACTCAGCTGCAGCTGACTGACCACTAACACTTAAAACCCGAGAACTAACCTTACTGCTGTTAGGAGCTCAGGCCTCTCGGTGCAGCCTGCAGATCCGACACCACAAGACCAACACAACTAGTACAAGGACATGTTAAGGTCCGTAAGTGCGTCTTACAAGAACTACAGCAAGTAAAGATAAAACAGGCTTCACAACTACCAGCTAACCTCGACGCTTTACTGCCTAAAACAAGGTAGTTAGTTTACCAAAACTCGCTTCAACCACACAAATTCAAGCTCCACCGCGGTCAGCAGGAGCGCTAATACCAGCACGTTTTCAACACAACCTATTCAATCCTGACAAAGGAGAAGCGAACAGCTCTGCACAAAACACCGCAGAGAACCGGGAGTAAACGTGTTTCTGCCCGGCGCGGCGGCGGCTTCACCTCATTACTGAGAGCTGCTTAAAGCGGCTCTGAAAGCAGGACTGAAGCCTCCAGCTGCAGCTACAGCTCACATCTCCACACACCCCGACCCCCCGACCCCAGCGACCCCCTACTCCCCACATCTACCACTCCCGACAATGATTAGATATTAAACAGGCTGTGAGTTTAAATAAAAAGCTAAATTTAGTCAAACGCCGTGTAAACCAGAGTCACCTTGGCCGCCATGCTGCATGTGTGACGTCACTGTCCTTCCTGATAGTTCTTTTGAACTGACTCACCTCAGTGAGTCAACTGAGTCGAACAGTAGTGATTCAGTCATCTGCGTGTTATTGACGGAAGGATTTCTATAAAATTACGTCATTTAATCTCAGAAGTTCAAATAGAATTTGTTTTCTGACCTGCTTTTTCATTCCTACTGCTTTTAACAGCAGTCTGTAGTCTGCAGTGTAGGCCTGTCGTTTTGTGGATTCCTCTAGTCCCTATGTAGCCCTGTATCGTTCTGTATAGTGCATACCGTGGGCCAGGGGGCGCTGTTCCATGCCACAGTGATTTCACTAGCCATCAAGCCCCTGGCCCTCAGCCACGGGAACAAAAATGAATCGGATCGGTTGAACCCTTCAAAAAGAATCGTATAAACTACTGAAACGAACCATTCGAAAGAATCGGTTCTGTAAACCGAATCGAATGTCTCATCGCTACAGCGCCACCGTGGTCTCGTGCTTAGACCGGGCCGGATGATAAACGCTGCATGGTGGGAGGCATTCATTTAAGCCCCTCCCGCCGCCCCCCAAACAACATACTGCATTATCTGCAATCTTTACTTTTATCAGAAAAAGTCCTCAATAAAATAACTGAGCTTTGTTCTTCACGGCTGATGTAAGAGTGAGGCTGTGGGTGTGGCTTGTGTGGAGTTTGCGCAATAGCTGTGCCCCTGCGAGAAAAAAAAAACATGAAGGGAAACTCATTCTAGTGTTTTCGGTTTAATCATATTTACACGGGTTTACCTTCAGCCAAGGAATCATAACGCAAGATTACTTTTTAGAAAACTACATCTTTTAGCTTTAGGGTTAAACATTAATGTCCCTGACTTCTCTTCCATTTTATCAGCTCCATCTGCGCGCAGCCTGCAGTCGAATTTACACTCACGGATTGTGGGAATTGTGCCCAACTTCAAGATTTTTAAACCAGTCTGAAGAAAACAGTCTTTCCCTGCACAGTTGACTAGAAAAAATAAATAAATAAATAAATAAAATGTTAATAGTAACAGTGGCCTTAATTGGCTGGACACTTCCCAGTAGTTATGAGGCTCTAGATTTAATTTGAGTGTGCACTAAACTCAGTGTGCAACTATATTATGCAATAACCTGTTTGCTTAATATGATACCAAACTGTCTCCTACTCTGATACAACTGACAATCTATGACTCGCCCTACAATTATATTTACCAATTGTTTACTAATAAGCACCTCTTTGCTGTAATTTACTGACAAAGCTATGCAGGCTGTGCGTTATGTGTTCTAACAGCACCATATAAATGACACTGTGTTTTCCATCATGAAAAAAGCTAATACAGTTAAAGATTTACAGCTGCCATGTTTTGTCGTTTTGAACTTCTTATCCTTTAGCTGTTTATTCCTGCCACGAAAAGACAATCCTGCTTATTCTGCATTGTGATACTGTAAAAACCTGTTTATTGAATTTGTTCTGATAGAGAATCATGAAATGCACCCAAAGAAAATCCATCATAACATATTTGCGCTATCTTTACCCAAAAAGGCTTGGCTTGTCACCATTTCTGTTCAATATCAGAAAAGTTAAAGAATATCAAATTAAAAAACAAAACAAAGAACAATACTTTATAAACAATTCTCACATTCTTTCTCTTTTGTTTCACCTACAGTCAAACTGTTATTTACAAAGTATACAAAAGTGTTTAAGTCCAAGGAGCGAGAACGGCGCTGTCCATGAAAGTCTCTGAAAGCAGCACAATCCAGACTGAAACAGCAAGTTCCATTCAAGCAGATGTCGTCGCGCCCCCTATCGGACTCTCTGCTTGTAGAACCAGCAAAGGCCTGCAGTGAAGTTCCAGCCCAAGGTGATGGAGAGAACATAGAGAAGCACAAGCAGAGCGAAAGGGTAGAGGAGAATAACTGTGTTCTTCAGAAAGGGCAGTGCTAGAAAAAGAAATGGAGAGAGAGAGTTTGTAAGAAAGTAAGTCTTCTCACCATCTCTGCACAAACAGTTAACTAAATCACAATGTTATGTTGATTGTAGGAACAAGAGGACGATAATGTCCCATCACGATATCAGTGAGCAAAACTGTCATGGTTCTTTTGGGGATTATCATTGCATTGTTAAAACACAGACACTCACTTTCTACGTGCATTTTATTGACAGATTTTTTTTAATCGAACCTCTCATATTTCTTTATAATGCCAAAACTATCCACACACCCCATTCCAAATATAATAAAATGAGAACACAGTGATTTTTAAATCTACTTTAACCAGTATTTAAATGAAAGCAGTACAAAGACAAGATATGTAATGTTTTAACTTATCAACTTCTGAAATTAATGCCTTCAACACATTCCAAAAAAGTTGGAACAGGGCCAGTTTCAGACTAGCAGCATTGTAAAACTCTCAAAACTTATACAGGTGATGCCAAAAACACATCGGCAAAAAAGTCCAACAGTTTAAAAATAATGTTTTTGAGCGTTTGCAAGGATTTCTGACCTACCTGCGGTCCAGACCTGTCTCCCACTGAAAATGTGTGGTGCATTATTAAGCTCAAATTACAACAACAAAGGCCTGTATGGCTACACAGCTGAAGACATTTATAACAAAAGCATGCGAAATAATTCAGCTTTCAAAACTGGATTAGTTTGTGTCTTCATTTAGTTTCTTCGATTTCTTTAAGAAAAAAATTGTACCCATGACATAACACCAAATGACCATGTGTAAAAAAGTAACTGTAATTAGTTACACAGTTTACCAAACTTAGTTGATAACTGGAACCAATTAAACTTGACACACTCAGGCTTCATTACTCACAGCCCTGTAGAATCTAAACTTCCCTTAAACAGAACCTTTCCAGGAATGTGAAGTAGGCTAAAAGGTCGAACACTATGCTGCGATAAAAAGAATTTCTGATAGAGACGACAAAACAAAGTTATTGATGTGTCTCAGTCTGGAAAGGGTTGTAAAACCACTCTATGGCTCTGGGAGAAAACTTGGAACAATGATGAATCTTCCCAGAAGTGACTCGCATACCAAAAATCCTCTAAGAACAAGGTGACGACTCTTCCAGGAAGATACAAAAGAACCCAGATGAACATCTAAGGGAACTGCTCACCTCAGACAAGGTTCATGATTCCACCCTTAGAAATAGGCTTGTGAGTGACAAGTTGATGGAACCAGAGTTTGTAATGTAAGTATACGCCTGGAAGCCATGATGTCGGTACAGCCTGTGCAGGCCGTCTTGGAAGTGCGTTCACGCACACTGAAGAGGATCTTTCTTATACCAGAGCTAGCGATGTCTCTCCTACCTCGGCTGCAGCCTTGAGTTTGACTAGACGTCTTGTGTAAACATGCATTGTCCTGGTTCGTGTTCAACAAGTAGGTTTACTTCCAATTTACCTTTGATGTGTTTTACACAGCTGTTGGAATTATTAAAATTTGAAACAGTATGGTAATAATTGGGTTGTACAGTTTGATATGTCGTTAAAACTGGCAACTGTCTCATAACTGTTTGATAATGTAGAAGTAGCAATAATAATAATAAGAAGAAGAAGAAGAAGAAGAAGAAGAAAAATAGTAATAATAACGGTAATAATAATAGTGGTTGAAAAAAATAAAGTAATAGGAAGTGGTAAGTAATAGTAGTACGAAATTATAGCAAAACATGGAAAAAATACTTTAAATGCAAATAAATAAAAATTACAAGAACAACTAAAGATACAAAAAGTCACATATATGAAGGAACTACTAAGGAGCACACACTTACCACTGTAGCCAAGGAATGTGATGTATATGTAGTAGCCAATGGCAATGAGCCACAATGTATTCCCCACAAAATATCCTATGAACGACCCTGATTTTATGACCACAATGTCTATTCAAACAGAGAAATATGAGTCAACAAACACAATAAAAAATTTACAGCACTGTACAAAATGGGCATACAGTGTACTGAATTGTACTAGACTACTCACGATTGATGAAAAACAGCTGTAGAAAGTGTAGGATGACCAACAGAGGGTAGAAAGCATTTAGATGAACATCGAAGGCATATCCCCACTCCACATCACAGTCTTTGCTATGATGCTTCATGAGGTATTTATTAGTCACAAACCTAGAAGAAAACACACACATGCCAAAATATCCAGTGAACTTTAATGATTAAATAATTATAAATGATCATGCTTTGTAAAATTTCAAGAAGACTGCATTTGTGGTAATCTGTCATTGACCTCACCACATGAGTGTGGAAATGAGCAACCCCACTCCAATACAGTCGATGAACACCACCCACAGTAACAGCTTCAGTGTCTCCAAAAAGCTCATATCCAGCACCAGCCCAAAGCCCACGGTGGACACTGCGGAGAAAAGCAAAACAAAACAACAACTTCACTCTCATTCACTCTCATACACTCAAAACAAAGGCAGGGCAATGTGCTGCATGCTGCCTTTTTCTTACAGTGCTCCTGTTTTTACAGGTCATAAGGTTTTTATGTTATTCAGGATTGTAAGAAACTAGGGATGGGCATATTAACCCATTCCTGCTGTTTGAATACCCAAACTTTTAAACAAATATATTCAAATATCCCAATAAGAAAGTATTTCACATTGTTATATTTAACAACACTGATACTTGATAGCTGGATAGATTTAGTGATTTATCTTTGTGTTTTAGCTTTGTGTGATATACTACCAGCTGACCTACAAAACAATAACTCACACAACTTTAAACTATACAAAGTTGTCATCTTTTAGTTTAGAAATATGCCCAGACACAGATCTGTCTAGTTGTGCCTTTTGGGCTTAATGTGAGACATAAAATTGGCTGCTTGTGTCACCATATTCTACATCACACTATTTGTTTAATTTATTTCTTACTACACGCCTGTTTTGAGTCCTTAACAACTAAATGAAGTAAGTAAGGTGAGTTTGGATGTCTGTACCTTTAAATTACCATGCACGTCTATTAGGTACGATCCTTATGCCTCCCCCCCGACCTGAGCCCCAAACTCCCTCTGTACTAACCGCAAAGCCAGACGCTGAGCAGCACCAGAAAAGCAGGGTCGTCCCGAGCCCACTGGTCTTTGGTCTGTTTCCGGTAGTGGAAGTTGCGGTACACTCTCTGCGGTGACGTGAACAGGTAGAGCATCTGCCACATGGCAAACTCAAAGTCCATCTGCTTGAAGTGCAGGAGCCTGCGTAGGTATTTGTAGCGCTTTGCGCCAGCTGTGTGCCGCGCCGCATCCCGCGAGTTAAGGCTGCCATTGCCCTGCCTCTGGGGGGAGTATGTGGTGGTGGGCAACATACTGTTATAGAACAAAAGAAAAAGAGTTAATATAAACAGGGCCATTTTTAAAGTGCTTAAGTTAAAATGTCACATGGTCGCATTCGTACGAGGGCATTATGATCATTAGGCTGTTTAGATGCCCTGATGATGAAACGCGCTAAACAATCCGGTTAGCAGTCCAGCTACCACGTTCCAGAGACGAAGCGGCCTGGCAGAATTTCACTCCCGTCACGCAGGAATATGGACGCTGCAGATTACACTCGCATTTCAGTTGCTTGTGTGTGTAAATAACACAAACACACACACACACATTTTCTACGCCGCTTATCCTTCTGGGTCGCAGGGGGAGCTGGAGCCTATCCCAGCACTCACTGGGTGGAAGGCTGTGTAAATAACGGTTAATCTTTAATTTTCATTTACAGAAAATACTAGAACAGGACCTAAAGCCAAACAGTCTCACAGTGCTAGTTTAATTTAATGTAACGAACCAAAAACAGTTGTTGGCGCAGCACTTGGGGGGCTGTTTGCCTTTCAGTCATAATAAGTATTACGAGAACACAGTCTGACGATGTGAAGTTGTAGTATTACCTTTTTTTCCTTGTCATTATTGGACAGCGTGACTTCTATTTCTCTGTTCATGAAATATAGAGACCCTTGCTTGTGTCCAGTTAGCTAGCTAAGTGATATCTGAGTAAGACAATTCTAGAGTGCTTAATCAAGTATGTTATAAACATGCGTACACTGTACTGCATAATGAAGTTGGCTATTGGGATTAAGACTGCAGTTATTTTTAAGATTAAATTTGGTTGAAATATCAGCAGATTGCTGAACCTTTAACTCTGAACCTGCCAAAATTATACTCCCCTCTCTGAAGGTCTGATTCAAAACAAACTTAGTCTGGTAACTTATCTTGGTGTGTAGATTATGTGATATATATCATACGTTCAAAAATGATGATTTTGACAGGGGAGAGCAGAATTTTGGCAATGTTATTTTTACACCTTAGAATACCTGTAAACGTCCAGTTCAAAGGTCCAGTTAATCTGGAGCCCTCAAAAACTCACTAATCACTTTCCTTGAGCATATATTAATAAATAAATATCTGAAAGCCGATACCTGACTCTTTTAAGCCAATCATGCAATTTAACAAACATTGTATTAAATTTTAAAACCCTTAGTCTACAAAAGAGCAAAGATAGCAAAGAGGACGCGAGCTCAGGCCTCCGATTACAGCATTTAACTCGTTGTTTAAAAGGAAAAGCCATAATTTATCATACCTGCACAATGAACAGTAATAAATGCCTATTCTACTGTTATAAACTGCAGTTTGTACACTGTCAGTGTTTCCCTGCCGATATCTGGGGCCTCATTGTTGACGTTTCAATCTGATCAGTTCGGGATAAATTCTACAATCTGCTGCTTCTTCTACACAATCTCCAGATGTAAAGGCTGTACGAACCTGCTGTCCCGCAGTTTTTCCACAGTTTCGGACAAATTTGTCCTTTTTTACACAACTACAACCTCAACTGCTGCCTCGTCCAGCTTCCTGTGTCATTCCCAACACGTAGTCACGTCCTGCGTCATGTACGTCATGACGTTTTTTTGTAGTCTCACAACTGGATGGTAAATGTAGTCCTAGTAGAGGCCGAGTTTTTCTAGCACAACTTTTCATTTAAGTGTTGCACTTTAGCGAAGCAGCTTTGAGTCAGTCGTACTTGACATTCCTGCGAAATGGGCGCGATCAAGGCTGGATTGGCGGCGAGCAAAATCCGCCATGTTGGTGTGGTTAGCAAGCTGGACAAGCTCGCCAAGCACAAACAGTAACGACACTAAATGACTTATTCACGACAGCGCAAATACGCGCTGCACATGTAAAGATCTCTGATCCTGCTCGGCTCTGAGTCGCTTTATTTACCTGCGCTTTATGTACTGCAGTCTGAAATTCACAGTTCCAGGAGAGGGCGCCATAACACTGCAGGTCTAAGGGTTCTCCGGGCCTGTAGTCCTTCTGCACCGCGCAGTTGCTGTGAAGGTGAGCAAATGAAGGTGTGGTAGTGGATGTGAGAACGTTTGGATATTGATATTTATTAATATAAAGGTTGTCTGCTCCATTGATTTTTGTGTAATTTGAAATTATAAGGGCTTCAATAAATAAAATCATCATTTATAAACAGCATTTAGTGTTTCCTGGGGTTGTCTTTGTTTATGTAAGTATGAAATATTGGACATATATGCTTAATATGTGTAGCATGTATGTCTAATAGGCAGTGGTGGACAGTAACTAAGTAAACATAATTCCTTACTGTATTTAAGTAGGTTTTTTTTGTGTATCTGTACTTTACTGAAGTTTTTCCATTTTGGTCTACTTTTTACTTTCACTCCACTACATTTCAAAGTCAAATATCTTACTTTTTACTCCACTACATTATGAGAAATCTGTCGTTCCTTTTGGTTTATGTGTGCATAAAAACATAACGTGACCAATCAGGGCACAGCGCGCACTTTGTTTTGAGCTTGTTTTGACCTGTTGGACATACCGACCCAGTGCAGCACACGGTGCAACATCAGTGCAGCAGTGTAAAAGTTCGGGAGTGTCTATTCAACATAAATGATGAACTAACCTAACTTTGTGGAAATAGACCAAAATATAGAAATATGTACACATATGCAGTTGTGACTGGCATGTTTTCTGAATTTAGTCACTAATTAATTAATAACTAATTAATGACATTCTATTAAAAGATTGGTTTACCAAAAGTGACACTGGAGTATTTTCACCTAAAATGAGTTGATAAAGCAGGAGTCTTGTTACAAAAATGATAATAGGACATTAGAGTCATAATTAATCTTTTAATACCTTTACTTCTGATACTTAAGTACATTTGAAGGCAAATACTTTTGTACTTTTACTCAAGTGGAGGTCTAAAGGGAGGAACATCTACTTTTACTGGAGTAATATTTTACCATGGGTATCTCTACTTTAACTCAAGTACATGGTTTGTGTACTTCGTCCGCCACTGTATAAAGCAAAATGCCTTAGTTCCACTGTCACAGCATTCAATCATATCTTTATTTTTAGACCCAAAACAACTCATCTCCAGCCAACTTTAGCTTTACGATATGAGATCATGGCTATGGAGAGTTTAGCTGGCTTTAGATACCAAAAAGTTTCTTAAAGTGGAGACAGTAAACCCACAGTTACCTCAGTGATGAGGTTCATGCTTTGCTTTTAAAAGTAAAACGACTCAACCTGGAAAAGTTCACCGGCTGTTAGAGAAGTGCCATCACACAAAAACAGAAACAGGGGCTATTTTAGAGAGAGTGAGCAAAAAAAAGAATAAAGTG
>NW_023494789.1:50000-80000 GCF_904425465.1 Colossoma macropomum
CTTACAACTGCTAACAGGGCCATAACTGGGGTCAGAATTTTTGTGAGGTCCATTTTGCAGAAATGTTACTTACTTGATATAAGAATTACAGCAACAGTAAGTTTCTCCTTTTGTTTTTTTATTCAATCACTGCTCCTTTTTTACCCATATACAACTGTTATGCACCTTTTTCTTTCATTTGTTCCTTCTTCATCCCTCCGTTCTTCCATAAACTGCTATTAATGTTCCATAAACTTATTTGACTTCAATTGCCCTGTTGAAGTTTAATTAGTCATTTAACTATTTATTTATGTTTATTTTCAGCTAAAAAATACATTAAACCTGTATTAAATCAGGTGATAGTTTCAAATTGATATTGTTGTTTCATTTACCACTCTCTCTCTCTCTCTCTCTCTCTCTCTGCTTGTCTCTTTTGCGTCTCTGTACTCACTGATTATTGTAAAATCACACATTAAACAGATGTTATAAAAGGCTGTCTGTACCAAAGCCCAGCTAGAGGGAAACTACTCATACAGTTAATGAGACAAAATACAGTCTAATGTACAGCTGATTTCTTAATGTTACTACATGATACTAACCCTTCAATATGCTGGTTAACAGTGAACTTTCTCATGTTTGTAGTCTGAGTAACACAATATAACTGTAATTTCACATCTAATCTCTAATATAGCCGACTATGGAGCCTGTAGCCTAAACTGAGCAGCTACTGGAGCTGGACTAAAGCAGCTGATTTGAGCCACATTACAATCAGTCCAAAAAAATAAATAAAAAATTAATATAGTATGTTCATTTTACAGTCTTAATGTGTTGATTGTGCTCATAAACTCAGCTAGCTACATTTTTGCCATAGCGATGTTGTGTGTTAGCTTATAGCCTGTGTGCTGCAGACCTGAACATCTCAAGAGGTCAAAGCTACCCTGGTTCTCTGGGCTGTAGCGTCTCGTACAGAGACAAACAGAGCGGGCAGTTCAGTCTGGCTGAGCCACAGCTGTGCTGAGGTCAGCGGAGAACCTCTCACCGCTCGCTGTGTCGTTTCATTGCTTTTTGAATCTCAATAAACCCCTGAGAAACTTCTGAGGAGCTCGGAGTCAAAACGCTGGTTACGAACGTCACAGGCGCTGATTACTGGAGTAACTGCGGACAGCAACAATCAATAAGCAATAAGGGTTGAGAAAATAACGCGGAGCTTGGCAGATTTTGATTGGCCATAATTCAGTGACAGCGCTCACAGAGAACAAATCAAATTTCATACAAAAAATGAGGCGTAATATTCTGTCCCCAGATTTAAGACGAACATCAATAATTTGGAGATGAAAGGACTTATTTGCATTTATAATCACTCCTTTTATAATCGCTTAATCTGCAACGAGAAACTGTCAAACACTGACTCGTGAAGTCAGCTTCTCGTTCGAATTCTCCCGTTCCACCTTAAATGGCGCAGCAGTAACGTACATTCTGGCGCCTCATGCACCATTTAAGGTGGAACGGGACAATTCGAACAAGAAGCTGGTAAAGGAGAATCTGACTTCAGCCTCGGAAAAAGTCGGACGTTCATATATATATATATATATATATATATATATATATGCTGGTACGAGTGGATCAGACACAGCAGTGCTGCTGGTGTTTTTAAACACTGTGTCCACTCACTGTCCACTCTATTAGACACTCTTACCTTGTCAGTCCACCTTGTAGATGTAAAGTCAGAGACGACGGCTCATCTGCTGCTGTGTTGGTCATCCTCTAGTCCTTCATCAGTGGTCACAGGACGTTGTTGGCCGGATGTTTTTGGTTGGTGGGCTATTCTCAGCCAATCAGTGACACAGGTGTTTAAACACTCCAGCAATATTGTTGTGTCTGATCCACTCACACCATGAAATTTCAAAGAAAGTTGTCACTCGTGGGGACTTTTTCCACTTCAGCTTATAATGATGTTGTCATGTTATTAGTGTGACAGATTTTATGGAAAAGTTATTTTCAGAAATATTGGACTATGTCCATGTTTTGTAACATGCCAACCCCTAAGCTGAGAGTTACATTAGAACACTGCACATTGACTTGGATAAAAATAGGTGAAACATCCTACAGAGCCTGGCAGCTTTAATGAAGCAGAAGTAAACAGACTGCTGGCTGCTCACAAATGGAATAAATAAATCTGCATTTTTTTCTCTCTATCAGCTTCAGCAATTACCAGTTATGGAGCAGAACCTGAAGGTGTTTAATTTGAACCAGCTATATTATACACTCAGTCTTCATTCTTACTGTGATGCAGTTCAACTTTACTAGAGTCAAAAGGCAAATCCTTCTTGATCTGCATTCAGCTGTTAGTTTCCAAAGACACACAGCTCTGCTCCCATCACGTCCCACATATTTTTTGAAGTCATTTATAGAATTTAATCACAAATAATGGATTAGCAATTCATGTAATGGTACAGCTGTAGGAATATGCGATTAGTGGAGAAAATTCCCCAGAATCAAACACAAATACCCTGAAAATGGGTTTAATAAGGCAGACATTAAGCTCTGTGTTGTTGAAGTTGAAAGCCTGAAAAAGCTCTGCTTACTTCCTGCACTTCCTGCTGGAATTTATGTCCACACACATTAGGAAAATGTTTGATCACACAAATCCATTTATGAACAGACGCCTCGTGGGGAATAAAAAGGAAGACAGGTAGAATTAAGCTGTTTTGAACTCTTGCTCTGATTTTCACTTTGACACCAAAGCTTTGGCATAACTTAAGTGTCAAAATGTCACCCAGCCAAAACTGACCTGATTACCAGTGAATCAAAACAGCACACAGTTCTCAAGTTGAATTTCATTCCAAAATGCTGTATATCCATTTGTAACAATTTCTAATTAGTTTTTTAAATGAACAGCTGATGAATTGTGGAAAACACATCTGTATTTCTTATACACTATATGGCCAAAAGAATGTAGACCTCCTAATTTTCAGTTCAAGTCTTTTGGTGACACTCATTGCTAACAGGTGTATAAAATCACGAACATAAGTACAAGCATCTAGGAGCAACAACACCTCAGCCATGAAGCGGTCGACCACAGAAACTCACAGAGCAGAGCTGCCAAATGCTGAAGCATGTAGTGGATAAAATCACCTACACACTGTTGAATCACTCACTAGGGTCCCAAACTGTGTCATGAGCTTCATGAATTGTGTTTCCATACCTGAGCAGCTGAACACAAGCCTAAGATCACTGTGTGCAATGCCAAGCGTCGGCTGGAGTGGTGTAAAGCACAGCACCACTGGACTCTGGAGCACTTCACTCTCAGACAGTTTGATGATGAATCTGGGTTTGGTGGATGTCAGGAGAACAGTACCTACCGGAACGCACAGTGCCAACAGTAAAGTTGGGTGGAGGAGGGATGATGGACTGGGCCTGTTTTTCAGAGTTTGGGCTCAACCCCTTACTTTCAGTGAAAGTAATGTTAACACTACAGCACAGAGACATTTTAGAAAATGATATGCTTACAAGTTTGTGGTACAGTTTCTGTTCCAGCAAGACTGTGTCCTCTGTGCACAAAATAAGGTCCATAAAGACAATGTTTGATGAGTGTGGTGTGGAGGAATCCCAGTGGCCTGCACAGAGCCCTGACCTGAACCCCACTAAACACCTCTAGGATGAATCAGAACATTGCGAGCCAGGCCCTCCCATCCTACATCAGTGCTTGACCTCACAAATGCTCTTTTGACTGAATGGGCACAAATTCCCACAGACTCTCTCCAAAATCATATGGAAAGCTTCCCAGAAGAGTGAAAGCTGTTAAAGCTGCAAAGGGGGACCAACTCCATATTAAGGCCCATGGTTTTTGAATGGGACGTCTAAAAACTCATAAAGGTGTGATGGTCAGGTGTCCATATACATTTTGCCATATAGTGTATGTGTAAAGCTCACTCTCAACAACAGATATCACGGGAAAAAAATTCCTTGTGTTCTATAATACGTTTTGGAACAAAACTCTTCATATGTAAGTACTTAAATATGTAATTGTATGTCTCATGTATATGGTATATAATATACAGTGCCTTACAGAAGTATTCAACCCCCTTACAAGTCATCAGATTCATCTGGATTACGAATGACACAGATTGTTCCCACTAGTATTTTTTTATTGCAAACCAATGAGCTCTTAAAGGAAATTTCAGAATTCATTATTTATCTGCAGGTCTTTAATAAAATAAATAAATAAAAAATGAAAGGTTCTGCTTGCATAAGAATTCGACCCCTTCAAACTAGTACTTGGTGGAACCACCTTTTGCTGCAATAACAGCTTTAAGTCTGATAAGGTTGGTTTCTTCCAGCTTTGCACACTGTTTGAGATTTTCACCCATTTTTCCAGATGGATTTGCTCCAGGTTGTTCAGGTTGGTTGGGTGACACTTGTGGACCTCAATTTTCAGATAGTGACACAAATTCTTGATTTGATTGGATTTGGCCACGTAGAACAATCACCTTTTTGTTGTTTTTGTTGTTATTATTTTGACCTTGGGCTTGAGATCAGCCTCCTGCTGAAAGGTGAAATTTCTCCAGGCTTTAGTTCTTTAGCAGACTGAAGCAGGTTGTCTTACAGTATATTCCCATATTTTGCACAATCCAGCCGTCCTTTAATTTTAACAAAATGCCTGGTCTCTGGGGTGGCACGGTGGTGCAGTGGGTAGCGCTGTCGCCTCACAGCAAGAATGGCCTGGGTTCGATTCCCGGCCGGGCAACCAGGGTCATTTCTGTGTGGAGTTTGCATGTTCTCCCCGTGTCTGCGTGGGTTTCCTCCCACAGTCCAAAGACATGCAGTCAGGCCGATTGGACGTGCTAAATTGCCCCTAGGTGTGAGTGTGTGTGTGACTGTGTATGTCTGTCTGTCTGCCCTGCGATGGACTGGCGACCTGTCCAGGGTGTATCCTGCCTTCCGCCCAATGACAGCTGGGATAGGCTCCAGCACCCCACCGCGACCCAGAAGGATAAGCGGTTTAGATGATGTATGTATGTATGTATGTATGCCTGGTCTCTGCAGAGAAACAGCAACCCCGCTCCTTTAAAGTGATTTTGGCCCCTCTATGGCTTCCCTTACAAGCACCCCTCTTGCTCTGATGCTGAGTTTAAGGGACATCTTGTCCAGGTAGCGTCTGGGTGGTATGATGTATCTTGTACATATCTATAACTTTATCTCTGATTGTATTAGAAAGCTCTTTACTCTTCATCTTCAGAGCTTTCCTTCAGATTCACAATACGACCAGTGATACTTGAATTAAGGGGGTCATTTATCCAGAAATGTAGAGGACCAGCCATGTGTGTCCTCATTAGGACAATATCTTTCATGTGTGTGTACATTGGAGCTTCTACAGCACAGGGGTTGAATACTTATGCAAACAGTATTTTTCAGTTAGTAATTTTTGTCACTGAATGTTTCTTATAAAACCAATTTCACTTGAAAATAATTAATTTTTCACTAACCCAGTGTTTGGAAAAATAGCACAAAATATAGAAATATATCCTCTGTTTCCATTTTTGGACTTTTATTGTAGTTGTTGTTGTGTTACTTTTACAAAAGGTGCAAACATTTAATGATACATTAAATGGTAAATGGACCAACAAAAACGGTTCAACATTTTTTTGGTTTCAAAATTATTATTACATTAGTCTCTGTTAGAAATTAAAGCTGCACTATAAAAGTTTTTCTGTTAATAATTGAAAGTCATAGCATTACACAGTCTGGACAAAAACAAACATGTTAAACTATGGTGAGCTTATGCTGCTGAAGTCACCCTGTAAAGCCTGAAATAGTGATGGAAAAGTACAAGGTGTCGGGTCAGATTTCACAGGAGTTTTAGACCACAATGTTCTCTTTGAACACTCTTTCGCACGCTCGCAATCAGATTCATCCACTTGGGTAAAGGGTCCCACGCACAACCAATGTTAAGAAAGGTTCTTGCAGTTTCTCAAAGGTTACGCACAATTACACATTTTTACCAGAGAGGTCTCCAAACCCCCAAAACTTACACAGTGTAGCTTTTACTGCGAGCGACAGAGAGCAGCCTAGTTTAGAGCTTCAGATCGAGCAACGTCCAACCTCCACCTAAAGAATTAACACTTAGCAGACCACTAACCCCCTCACATCTCTCTTTTTTATTTTGTTTTCTCTCTCTCTTTCTCTGTCTCTCACACAGGTATTTTTCAGCCCACTCACCATGGCGTCCGCCCAAGAGCGTGCCCTCCAGGCACTGAGCTCAGAGCTGGCACGACTGGACCGGCAGATCACTGCCCTCCTGAAAAAGCAGGACGAGCTCCTTCAGCAGAAGTCGCAGCTCGAAGCCGCCCTCGGCATTTGCGTCAGCCTCGTCTCTATGTACGCCGGGAGACGCCGTTCTCACGCCAGCCCCACATGGTTCTACATATCTGCTAAACCAAATGAGGCTCTGAATCTAAATGAACTTGAATAATGTGTTAAAAATATCAAAAGCTGGATGACCAACAATTTCCTTCTTCTTAATCCTAACAAAACTGAGGTCCTACTACTTGGACCCAAAGCAGAGAGATTTCAACTCTCCAATTTTGAACTAAATTTAGAGGCCATTCGGTCAGTCCAAGAACTACTGTAAAAAATCTAGGCGTCATCTTCGATTCCAGTCTCTCCATTGATACACGTTTGCAACATTGTTTGAACCGCATTCTTTCACTTGCATAACATCGCTAAACTACGTAATATTCTAGCCCTAAATGATGCAGAAAAACTTGTGCATGCATTTATAACCTCCAGGCTGGACTACTGTAACACCATTTTAGCTGGATGCTCCAACACTTTACTAAATAAGCTCCAACTGGTCCAGAATGCAGCTGCTAGAGTTCTTACAAGGGCCAAAAAGTTTGACTATATATCCCCAATCCTGTCATCATTACATTGGCTACCTGTTAAATTTCGTGTAGAATATAAGATCCTTCTCTTAACGTATAAATCATTAAATGGCTCTAAAGTATCTTAGTGAATTAACTCAGTCATATGAACCCAGACGTACGCTCTGCTCACAGAATAACGGCCTGCTGACGGTTCAGAGTTAGAAAAACCACAGCAAGGGGTCGAGCATTTTCCTACGTAGCCCCAAAATTGTGGAAGCATCTCCCGACCTCTGTTCAGGACTCAGACACACTCTCTACATTTAAACTACACTCAAAACTTTTCTGTCTGCTCAAGCATTTTGCTAATATCAGTTGCTGCACTATTAACTCACTAATATCTCTCCATAAACGGACCTGTCTTGTTAATCAATCTCTCCCTCTCTCTCTCTCTCTCTCTCTCTCTCTCTCTGTTTTCCCATTTTGTGTTCTAATATTTTATATTAACACTGTTTGCTGTCCGGTGTGGTCCAGAGGAGGATGGGTTCCCCTTTTGAGTCTTGGTTCCTCTCAGTGTTTCTTCCTCTTCCTTGAGTTTCTCCTTGCCACTGTCTCCACTGGTGACGCTCATGGGGGCTCAGACCTGGATTTTTCTGTAAAACTGCTTTGTGACAACACCTGCTGTAAAAAGCGTCATATAAATAAACTTTGACTTGACTTCATTTGACTTTTAGAACTTTTTCTTTTTTCTACTTAAAATATTGTCACTGTCCAAAAAAGTATGTTCATTGTTTTGCAATTTTTAGGTTAAAGCATAATTCAAGCTCAGTAACTGTGCTTCACATAGTGTGAAAATGTCATGGTGATTGGACGCATAGAAATGTTTGTTACAAATTAAATCTCTTTACATTTACTTACATTAAGAGTTAAGAACATTTTTTCCCTCTCCTGTAAAGTTACCATTTTGGAGATACTTAAAAAAACACAGACACACTCTAATAGCCCCCCAGCACCAAGTACACGCCAAACCCCCCCAAACACACAACACACACACTCCAAAACCCTATCGCACACACTGCCACCCACAAGCACACAGACTTTCAGTGACACCTTGTTATCACCCACCTGCCCACACTCACATACTCAACCCCCCCAAAATACACATTCACACCCCCACAAACATTTTCCCTCCCCATCACACACTCCAGTGTGAGCCACTGTTGTCTGTTTGTAATCCCACCGTCTCCTAGGATGATGCTTAATGACAACAACAGGTTTCCTGCAGCATAAGAGAACTTTAGCTTAAACCTACTGCATTATTGAGGAGTATAATTCACACTACTGACCACTTTATTAGAACCTCCTTCTTTGTAGCTCCACCTGGCTGGTGTACAGTTTTAGACTGTAGTCCCCCTGTTGATGCATTATTTGTATTAACCATCCAGGAAATTGCTGTTCATCCCATTATAGTTTTTTATTGCTAAAACATATTTAATGAAACTGGGTCAACTTAATCTTTATTGTCACTTCCTTAGCAGAGCAGAAGTGCCCTTTCGTAAAGGTGTTAACACACATTGATCTCAGGCGGCACTGCATCAAAATCAGGCATGACTCTCTAGTAGAAATCACTGCACAGGCTCAGGAACACTTACATTCACAGCATTTGGCTAACGCCTTCATCCCAAATGAAGTGAAGGGTGCTTGCTGTGGAGGGAGTTCAAACCCCAGTCTGCAGAGTGGGGGACAAAGGTATTACCCACTACACTACACCAAATTATTATTACTATTATTATTATTATTGTTATAAATGTTTCAAAAATAAAGGGTGGGTGGTGCTGTATTGCGGGGGGTGTTGTACTCCCATCCTGGAGAACCAGATTCTTGCACAGTTGGTGGTTTTCCTACTCAAACACACCTGATTCAACTTAAGCAGTTTATTGCCAGGTTTCATCGATGTGTCAAGAGCAGGAAAATCACCAAACTGTGCTGGATGCCGGCCCTCCAGCATCCCTGCTTTAGTGGAGGTAGAGTGAAAATGGGTGAGGCGACTGTGAAAGTGGGTGGCTCTTTAGTTGAAGTAGGCTGTGCTGCAGCCATGGTGGGCAGATTTTCAGTGAAAGTGATTTGTCTTCTTGCACTAAAGGACACATTCAATTTCATTAAAGCACCTCCTGCCACTGTTCATTAAACACCTGAAGTCACACAATGAAAAAATCCATAAATCAATGCTGTTGACCTAAAGCACCACAGGCAGCATCTGTAGCAGGAGCACAGTGCCTTCAGTCAGAGTGCAGATTGCGTGTGTGTGTGTGTGTGTGTGTGTTTGTGTGTGTTTGTGTGTGTGCGTGTGTGTGTGTGTGTGTGTGTGTGTTTGTGTGTGTTTGTGTGTGTGCGTGTGTGTGTGTGTTTGTGTGTGTGTGTGTGTGTGTGTGTGTTTGTGTGTGTTTGTGTGTGTGCGTGTGTGTGTGTGTGTGTGTGTGTATGTGTGTGTGTGTGTGGGCAGAGTAGCTGACATCAGCCTTCAGTTGGACACTTTTAGTTTTACTGACAGCTCTGGGCAGACTCCCAAATGAAGTTCACTGTTAAAACACAGACAGAGATGAGCAGCTAACAGCTTCTTACAACTGCAAATCAAACTGGAAACAAGAAAATATTATAAAATCAATATTTCACAATCCTGCTGGTCTAAAACAGAACAGCTTCTCAGAAACAACTGTCTGCTGTATGAGGCCGATGACAAACTGATTGTAACATACAAGAATAAATATGCCAATCAGACATGTGCAAAGGTTTGTGCACCCCTTGTCAAATAACATGTTTTGTTGATTTTTGTTGAAGTGAAAATAAGTTACACATCCTGTACACAGAATTTTCCATTTCAGTGCACAATTACTGTTTATTTGCTGAGTGTAACATTTTGGAAAAAGACATAAAATGTGGCCTGTGCAAAAGTTATGGCACATTTTATATTTCATGTTTCATTTTTTGTATTAAACAAAAATTTTTAGAAAATTTTGAGTGTGTTCTCTGTAGAGGTTGGAAGGTTAAATTATTTTCACTTAGAAAATCAAAACACGTCAGGGGGTGTTCAGACTTTTACGACTGTAAATGTGGTAATTATGTACCATGAAACAATAAATTATGCTATGTAAGCAATAATGTATCGCACCTTGTCAAGGGACACCCTGTATTTCATCCTTTAGTCAGTCATATGAAAATGTTTAGGCATCTCTGGTCAATTTACATGCTTTTGTTCACTTTCTGAGTGTAAATAAGTTACACATCCTCTACAGAGAACACACTTCTGCACATTTCAATGTACAATTACTGTTTATTTGCTGAATTAACTTATTACTTTACTTAACTTTATTATGTCTCTTTCCCGCTAAACATTCATTTTCTCCTTTGTCTCTGGCTGCTGTCCCTTTTGAACCCTGCATCTCATGAGCACCTGCATTTAATAGTCATGTGGCAGGTTGCATGATTATTTATGGCCTTAATAAATAGCATATTATATTGAGGCTCAATGTGAGCACATACTGTGTTTTTTTATTGTTAAGATTTTCCTTATGTTTTATAGGCCTGTTGACATTATCCATTTGCACCTTTTTGTAAAGCAATTTTTAGCTCAAAATAATAGTAAAATGACATTTTATTATAATTATTATTGTTATTAATGTAATTGATGATGATGATTATGATAAAGTATAAAGCTAATCTTAAAGTGGCACTATGTGAGGTATTTTGTTAAAATTGAAAGAGGTAGTGTTACAGTGTCAGTAGGAAAAGACTAAAATATGATGTTTGTGCTTCTGCTAGTCGCCCTGTAAAGCAAAGGTGCCCAATCCTGGTCCTGGAGATCTACCACTCTGTAGAGTTTAGCTGCAATGCAAATCTAACACACCTGATCCAGGTAATCAAGGCCTCCAGGGACATCTTACTCAAAAAAACATGTCTTTCACCAAGTTTTCTTTCAATGCTCTTTCAGTGTGTTCGCAATGGTCAGATTCATCCGCTGACGTTACAAAACATTTCCACCAGAGAGGTCTCCAAATCCCTGAAACCTAAACCATGAAAAGCTTTACGTTTGAGTGGATATTTTGGGGTTCCCCTCACTAGTAGTGAAATTTAACAACACAGGCGTGTAAAAAGTTGGATGTTGCTTGAGGCAAAGCTGTGCGCCCTATATGGTTTTCTGTAGTGTGAAAACAGAGATTAAAGAGCCAACAAAGGCAGGAATAATCAGAACGGTCCAGCGCTCCATCCTCATCTAATATTTATGACCCTCCATGCGGAGTGAAGGAGAAACGATAGAGGGATGTGAAGAGATGGTACAGTATTTTCAGGCGTGTATGGAGGCTCAGCTGTTCTATTTCTGTACAGAACTGTTAGAAGACTTACAATACCTGTCCAAAGTCTGGACATCATTAAATTAAAAATTGAACAAGTCTTCAGCAAATGCGTATCTTCTTCTAGCCTGTTGGAAAAATCTCAGGTGGCTCATGAAGCTGACACCGTTTCCATTTATTTGCTGACTATGTAAGTGTAGTTATTTTTTTGTTTGCTTTCTGTTTTTTTTTTCAGTTGTTTTTTGGTATTTTGTTGTTTTTTTGTTTTTTGGTTTCAGCAAGATGAAGTGGCACAGTACTGATGTAAATGTAGAACCAATCAGTGAACAGCTACGTCATTGTGTAATCCCACGCATTCCATGGTGAACACAACTTGGTCTGACTTAAAAATAAAAAGATAAGAAATCAGGATCAAATCAAAATGTACACAAAAACCTACAAATCATACACAAAAGTACAAACTGTTAAAAGGTAGACACTACAGGGTTAGGATATAGCACACTAATAAAGTTAATATGTAGGTTTTCAAAAGAAAAATATGCAAATTTCCTTAACCTTCCAGGAGTCTCACAAAGCAGCATTTGTGGCTTAGCCAGTTAACTTTAAGCTTAGTTCAATCTAACCCTGGATTTTCCTCATGACAGTGGATCCCTTTTTAGCAGGATACATCATGGCAACTAATTCTACAGGCTTAACTTGCTGTAATGCAGATTAAGTTCAGATTCCAGATCATAAACAGCTCTGGGACCAATCACTACGAACTTTTGACCAATCAGGGAATGACAGAGGTGGAACCCTTTGTGTTTTTTTCTTTGTGACACTTTTGGCATCAATCACATGAAAAGTATTGCTTTTTAGAAAAGGAAACAAATCACATTGTGTAGCTGTTCAGAATAAAGAGCAATTATTACTCCTATAAGCACTAACTTGCTTATTGGACTAATAAACCCTATGAAGAGCATGCTTCAAGAGACACAGTCTTTGTTTGATTGTTTGATTGTGTATGAATTACTGTTGGAGTGTAATTTGCCTCCAAAGACTCTTTTGCCCAGAGGCCTCACAAGAATGTGTAAGAAACAGGCATCGCACACACACACACACACACACACACACACACACACACACACACACACACACACTTGCTCTCTCTCTCTCTCCTCTTGTTCAGTCCTAATCCTCTCTCACACACACAGCCCTGATTGAGGATGTTAATTATTGTGGCTGTAAATAGAAAACCATTAAGAGGAGTGATGAGTAACAGGAAAAAAGGGAAACAAGACAGACATCGCATAATAATCATTATTTCTAGTTTCTCAGACAACCATTGATAGCATAGCATCAATCCTGGTTATGTGTGTGTGTGTGTGTGTGTGTGTGTGTGTGTGTGTGTGTGTGTGTGTGTGTGTAAAAAAAGAGTAAAAGAGACTCTGTGTGTCCCTGTTTCCCTGTTTAAATGACCAGGGCTCAAAGTTAACTACAAGCTAACTTACATTCCAAACTAACTAACATCCTAAATTAACTCACACCCTAAACTACCTCACATTCCAAACCAACTCACACCCCAAACCAACTCACACCCTAAACTACCTCACATTCCAAACCAACTCACACCCCAAACTAACTCACATTCCAAACTCACACCCTAAACTACCTCACACCTCAAACTAACTCACACCCCAAACTAACTCACACCCCAAACTAACTCACACCTCAAACTACCTCACATTCCAAACTAACTCACATTCCAAACTAACTCACACCCCAAACTAACTTGCACCTTAAACTAACTCACATTCCAAACTCACACCCTAAACTACCTCACACCTCAAACTAACTCACACCCCAAACTAACTCACACCCCAAACTAACTCACACCTCAAACTAACTCACATTCCAAACTAACTCACACCCCAAACTACCTCACACCCCAAACTAACTCACACCTCAAACTAACTCATATTCCAAACTACCTCACACCCCAAACTACCTCACACCCCAAACTAACTCACACCTCAAACTAACTCACATTCCAAACTCACACCCTAAACTAACTCACATTACAAACTACCTCACACCCCAAACTACCTCACACCTCAAACTAACTCACACCTCAAACTAACTCACACCCCAAACTAACTCACACCTCAAACTAACTCATATTCCAAACTACCTCACACCCCAAACTACCTCACACCCCAAACTAACTCACACCCCAAACTAACTCACACCTCAAATTAACTCACACCTCAAATTAACTCACACCCCAAACTAACTCACACCCCAAACTAACTCACACCTCAAACTAACTCATATTCCAAACTACCTCACACCCCAAACTACCTCATACCTCAAACTAACTCACACCCCAAACTAACTCACACCCCAAACTACCTCACACCTCAAATTAACTCACACCCCAAACTAACTCACACTCCAATCTAACTCAATTTTACCTAAATCTTAAACTTATTCACATTGCAAACTTATCCACATCTAACATTTGATCACATCCCACATTTATCACATCCTGAACTTAATCATAATAAAAACCTATTCATACCCATATTCCAAACTTGTTCATGTTCTAAACTTATGCACATCTTAAAGTTACTCTTATACCAAACTTCAAATTAATATCTTAAACTTGCTTATATCACCAACTGTCTCAATTCCCAGCCTCAGTAATATTTCAAACATACTCATGTCACAAACTCATTCTTATGTGAAATCAAGGAAAATCAATCAAAAATGATGATGGTTCAAATAACGGACATTATATAACAGTTAGTTCTAGCCACGCAAGCTGATTGAGCTGGTTGAGAAGCGTTCTAACAGCATGTTTTTTTCACAAACGCTGTATCACTCCGCTGAGACACCATTGCTAAGCAGCAACTTTGACAGCTGTAGGAGACGCTCAAGCCATTTGAATGTTTTTACTTCTTACTTACACAAACAGAAAACAAACACTTTTAAGATCACATTTGACCGACAGCTGATTTGGTCAGACTCTGAAGATGAGACGACACTAAATTCCCAAACTGTCATCACCACTGAGCAGCTTTTCAGTCGGCAGCTGAGACAGAAGAACAGCTGAACAACCTGGAATCAGCCAGAAATGAACCCAACACCATTCGCCAAACTAAATGGGCTGTAAGATGCTTTACAGACTGGCTGGAACAAAACAACATTAATACTGATCTGGCAAAAACTGACAAAACTGAGCTGAACTTGATATTGCGGCAGTTTTATGGCTCAGTCTGATTTGGTCAGACTCTGAAGATCAGACTACACGTTTGGCGAATGGTATTGGGTTCATTTCTGGCTGATTCCAGGTTGTTTAGCTGTTCTTCTGTCACAGCTGCCGACTGAAAAGCTGCTCAGTGGTGATGACTTGTGTTAAGAGTTTCAATGTGTGCTCTTAACAAAATTTAGAAAAAAAAAATATCCAATGATTATTTAGGCATAATTTGATCTTCATACCAATAAATACTCTTTGATGAACATGAAGCTAAATGTTAAAGATAAATATACATACAGCTTAAGCAAATACCAGTTAACAAAACCTTTGCAGGTAATTATTTTTCTTACTTTATTAAAAGCTAAGAATGAAAATCGAATCAGAGGAAAACTCTTTCACTGTAATCTGAAATCTTGCAAGCAGCTTATCAGTGTGTGTCTAAATTTAGGTGTTATCATCAGGTACATCACACTCTCGACCCAGTAAACAGAGAGAGAGAGAGAGAGAGAGAGAGAGAGAGAGAGAGGGAGAGAGAGGGGTATATATATATATATATATATATAGATGGCCTTTTTTTCCTTCTCTTTTTTCTCTTGTTACTCACATAAATATATTTGATAATTATTTTTTTTTCCCCTTCCCTGTTATAAACTACACATATTCAATAGGTTTTGTTTTATTATTACATATACTTTTATATTATTAATTGATAATTAACACTTTCTCTTCTTAATTGTTGCATTATCATATTAATCCTGGTTTGTGTTTAGTTTTAAATACTAAATACTGCTAACACCTAAAGAATTAACAGTTAGCAGGCTGCTAACCCCCTCATGTCTCACGCCTCTCCCTTTTATTTTGTTTTCTCCCTCTCTCTTTAGCCCATCCACCATGGCGTCCGCCCAAGAACGAGCTCTCCAGACCCTGACCTCAGAGTTGGCCCAGCTGGATCGGCAGATCACTGCCCTCCTGAAGAAGCAGGACAAGCTCCTCCGGCAGAAGTCGATGCTCGAAGCCACCCAGCAAGTTTCCCCCTTGGTGGTTGCACCAGCCTCGTCTTTTCATACACCGGGAGACGCTGTTCTCACGCCAGCCCCGCATGGTCCCTGGGAACGCCAGCGCCACAGAGGGCCTCACAGACCCTCACCGCCGCCCCAGCCGATCTTCATCTCCTGCAACCGTTTCGCCGCCCTCAGTTCACCGCCTACGCCCTCACCTACGTCCTGGGCCTCGTCGCCCGCCCCAGCACCCCGGCCCTCTACACAGGACTCAGTTTATGTTATCGGTAGCATTAAAGTAAAAGGAATAAACAGCCATGCCACTGTTTCTTGTTTTCCAGGTGCTCGTGTCTTAAACATAGCCAAGCATCTCCCCTCGGCTCTCAGCAGATGCAATGCCTTTGGGACCATGGTGATCCATGTCGGGACCAACGACAACGCTGACTAACGTAGTGAGGTCCTGAAGGAGCACTACCAGACGCTGCTGGACACCGTCAGGAAGAAGATGGATGCCAGGATCATCATCACCGGACCGCTTCCCACCTACAGGAGGGGATCCGAGCGCTTCAGCAGGCTCTTCGCGCTGCAGTCCTGGCTCCATGGCTGGTGCGCCCTCAACAGCTTGGGCTATGTGGACAACTGGTCCTCGTTTTGGGAACAGCCAGCGCTCTACCAGAGGGATGGCCTCCACCCCATCGGTGGCTCACAGAAATGTGGATTAGACCTGATGACTACTTTAGTCTAAACGAAGCCACACCCCCAGGCTACAGCTATGCACATAGCCCTCGTTTAAGCGGCCGAGGTGGAGGTATGGCAACCATCCATACTAAAGCTTTAGGCGTGAGTTTCATCAGATTGTTGAGTAGAGTGTTCATATAAACACCTCAGTCTTAATCTGTAATCGGAATGTATTCATTCGGATTGGCAAAAATCCTTGCATGTAAACACAGCCAGTGAGTCAGGAAAAGGCACTAAAATATGGTGTGTGTGCAAGTCACCCTGAAAATCCTGGACTAATAAATTCAAAGTTAGAAGTGTCTGGTAGCATTTTTAGACCACATCATACATATTAACGTTACACACAGACTCAAAAAGAAGGTCTTGCTCGATGTTAAGGTTTTAAAAGCAAAATCAAATTATACTGATGAAGATATGATGGCGATAGTAGATCATTCACATTCTCAGACATCATGTTCTTCACCAGGTTCTGACTGAGTTCTCTTTGAACTCTCTTTCAGCGGCTCACAGTTTGGGAAACTACTTGGGAAAGTGGTCCGAAGCACAACCCATGCTACTAAATGTTCTTCATACGTTGCAGACATCTCCACCACAGAGGTCTGCAAATCCCCCAAATGTAGTTAGAGTGGAATTAATGAGCCATTAAATTGGAATTTTACAGTCTTAAATGAAAAATCAGTTTAATTTAAAATTTATATTTTATAAATGAATTTAAATAACATTAATCAAATAGAACACTACATAGAAAGTAAGACGCAACTGGCTATTTAACACACTGAGCCATGTATGATTATTGGGTTACCAGGTGTTCGGAGCAAAAATCTGCCGATTTCAATTGCAGCTCATAATACATGCTATTGTAAATGATATTTTATATAATTTTATATATTGTCACATTTAGGACAAAACCGTGGATCTCCCAAACAATAACAGAAGGACAAAACATTCTTAGCTTTGAATGGAAGATGGAACATGATTTTATTCCTAAGTCATTCTGAGGCTTTTATGTTTGTTCATTTATCATGAAATGTTAACACAGTTTTAAAGGGCAGCTGGCTTTTTCAAATTCTTTAAGGAAAAAAAATGCTAATAAAAGGTTTTGCCATGATGGCAACAATATATATTATATATAGTTGTTTTAGATACAATCATTGTGGATATAAATACATTTACACTACAACAACAGACAGAAGAAAAACAAACAAATCTAGTTCTTTATGCTCTAAGTGAGTCGGCTACTTCCTCCACATGTCATAATATAACATATTTCGCAGCAATTAGATGGATCAATTTTGAATTTTTAAAGCTCTTTGTCATTCTCCCTAACTCTCTCTCCTCTCTCCCTCTTCCTCCCTCGCTGTCTCTACACTTTTCTCTTCCTCATTCTCCTTCAGTCTCTCTCTCTCTCTCTCTCTCCCTAACCAGTGCACTCAACACTGTGAACGATCATGAGACTCATGTCTGAACTTCAAAAGGTTTTAGGATTTGCGAATTTCGCCCCTGAAATAAGTGTAAAAACGAGCCGTTAGTGGCGGCTTATTTTGACTGACTAGGTCTGTGAAGGTCGGTGAACACTGAGTGCTCAGAGGCTGTTTGTTAAACCAGAGAAGAGTTTATTTTTCACTCACACTGGCTGTGCACTTTCATGGTTCAAGTACAGATCCTGTGACATCTGGGGGAAAATGTATGTTGGATAAAACATCAGATTTGGAGCATTTTTTAAACAGAGTGTGAACACAATTTTTGAAAAAGTCATTAACCAGGGAAGGCTTTTCCCAAGGCAAAGGCAGGCAGCCACAGAGGGCCCCCATAAGCCAAACGCTGCATGAAAATACAAATTCTATAAATGTGTTAATGTGAAATAACCTACTGCAGTATATATGAGTGCTGTCGAAGTCAACATGTTTTCATGAGAAATGATTAATGCTGCTTTTTATGTTGTTAATGCATTTTTCACCCTTTGCCCATCTGTAGTTTCACCCTGAAACCCACCTGTGAATACAAAATACAGCTTTTACTACTGTTTACCACTGAAAACATGGGGCACATTATGAAGCACAATATACAACAACGGAGACCCCAGACTGTTGAGCAGATAAAGAGTCGTATCAGCAAGAACGGGAAGAAACTTCACTTTCACAACTACAACAACTGGTGTCCTCAGTTCTCTCACAATTGCTGAACGATGTTACAAGAAAATGTAACACAGTGAAAAATAGTGAGTCTGTCCCAGCATTTTTGGAACAGATATCAAATCTGGAATGATTAAATACAAAAAACAACAAAATTAATTATCTGAAACATTAACTATCTCATCTTTATAGTGTTTTCAAGTAAATACAGGTCAAAAAGGATTTGAGGATCATGCTGTCTGTTTTTATTTACATTTTTCCTACTGTCCCACTTTTTTGGAATAGGGTTTGCACTAATGAGTGAGGAAGCTGAGGAAAGATAAAATACTTGTGGGTGAAGGAACAGCCCATTCCGGTCTTTTGCCTGGGGCCCCAAAGTCCGACTCCTGATGCCACCTACACAGTGACACACAGCATAGAAGCTCTTTTTGAACCTTATTTATGAAACTGAATTAAGTGTATGCACCTATACTTACACGTTATTCTGCTAAGATGATTGTTTTTATTGGAATCTTCTAACATTGATGAGCCTTGTGATGATGATGATGTGGTGATGTAAATTCCCTCTGATTGTAATGTCTGTCTGTTTTTTACTTTTTCACTTGTTTATGTCTGAGTGATTTTTACACCATTGAACACACTGACATGATAACTTCTCTCAGCATCTGCCTGCCTTTCTCTCCTCCTCCACCCTTACACTGCAGAATAATAACAGCCTGGCGCTGCACGCTGCTCTTACTGAGATGATTAAATGATTTCTCATTTCTCAGGGGAAAGTTTGGCAACTTCTCTGCATTACGTAACCTTAACGCAAGCAGAGCTGGACACATAAGTGATAGTCCTGTCCACACACTGCTATGTACTGTTCTTCCTTTTCCACCAGCAATTTTTTTCATTAAAGCGAAAGTTCAACAAAGTAAAATCTACCCAGTTTTCGCTCTAACCCCAAATATACTCGATCAGTCAAGACCTGTTTGGTGTCTGACGTTTTCTTTTTTAGTTTTGCACTGAAGCTACAAGGTCAATGTAGCTAATAAATAAAGGAAGTTTATACCCCACCAATTAGCATCATGCCAACTGCATGCCAAAATCATGACACACTTGCCTCAAACTGCACAGTTGTTAAGTAATATCTAATAGACTTGTTTATGTGGTTTCTGACACTGTATGACACACTGTTATGTATAAAAATGAACTACAGTGACAAATTCAGGCTTATGTCATGTTCTTCAGCTATGTCATGTGCTTTTGTGCATTTTTATAGGTAAGTGCACATCATGGTGTCAAAAATCAGATAAACATTCAAGATAAAGGGGAATTTCTGCACAATTAGGTGGTTCAGATACAACCACATTGATAGTGGTTTGGTGTGAAACGCTCCATTCTAGAGAAATATACCAAGTCAGAATTGTTCACAGTGGTGGTGATAGGAACCAGACGTCCACCTCTAAAAGCTCCCTCACATAAAGTTATTACATGAAATAGTTCTGAATTCACTGCCTGATGACTGAGCAGTGGTGGATGAAGTACACAAACCATGTACTTGAGTTAAAGTAGAGATACCCAAGGTAAAATATTACTCCAGTAAAAGTAGAAGTTCCTCCCTTTAGACCTCCATTTGAGTAAAAGTACAAAAGTATTTGCCTTCAAATGTACTAAATATCAAAATTAAAAGTACTAAAATATTAATTAACTTAAATGCAACTTCTTAAAGTTTAAGTTTAATAAAAACTTGCTTTAAACACAGGTTCATAGATGGGTTTTCCTTTACTATATTACATCTGTACGTCTCTGTTCATAAACATAAACTAGCCAAAATAAAGGTACTATAAAATGAAATAGTGTTTGTATAAATTCAGAATAAAGACACGTCAGTCTCAACTGCATATGTGTACATATTTCTATATTGTGGTCTATTTACACAAAGTTAGGTTAGTTCATCATTTATGTTGAATAGACTCTCCCAAAATTTTACGCTGCTGCACTGATGTAGAACCGTGTGCTGCACTGGGTCGGTATGACCAACAGGTCAAAACAAGCTCAAACAAAGTGACCGCTGTGCCCTGATTGGTGTTCTTGCTTCACACTTCTTTCGTTTTGACATGTTACGTTTTTATACACACAAGATATTTGACTTTGAAATGTAGTGGAGTGAAAGTAAAAAGTCGCCCAAAATGGAAAAACTTCAGTAAAGTACAGATACACAAAAAACTACTCAAGTACAGTAATGAATTACATTTACTTTGTTACTGTACATTTACTCACCATGACTGAGACACTGTTTTATGATAGTTTTGAGAACTTAAACTCCACTCATGGTGGAGGGATACATGCAGGGCACTGTAACTACAAAATAGTACCTAAAGAAAACTTATTATTTCAGATTTTCCACCATTTTTTTTCCATCATCAACATTCCACATAAACTCAGAAGACTCGTGTAGGTTCACTGGTGGTTCTGGATAGTAAATAAAATGTCTACATTTGTGTTGTAGTCATGGCGACCCCTGGTTCCTATCACCACCACTGTATAGACATCATTTCTCTACATTGAACTATTTTACATCAAACCACTCTGAATGACTTTGTTTAAATTCTAATGATTGAATTATGCAGAAAATGTGATAAATTGTTGGAATCACATCTTAAAACTACAGTTTAAGCTTCTATTACTTGTTTGCAACTTCAGTCTTGGAGGCAAATTTCAGACACTGAGCATGTCTTAGATGATCGACCACATTTGGAAAGAGAGAAAAAAGTTGTAAATTTGTCTTTTTGCTGAACTTTTACTTTTGGTTTGCAGAGTCTGATTTTAAATTATTTGTTGTCTGGTTCAGCAGGCGATCACAAAATATGCCTGCAGTATATCCAAATAACCTTCTTAAGCAAAAATAAGGACCACACCTGCTCCCTTTTCTGCCAGATCAAACTCAAACTCTAATTCACTCGCCTCGATGAGCAGCTACAGCAACAAACATCACCATGTGAAATTTAAAACGAGTTAATCTCTCGTAAGATTTTCGGCTCTGCTGGGCTTCGAGAATGAATCCTCAAAGAATGAATCCTTGAATAACACAGATAACAGAGAAGACAGGAAACTCCAACTTATCACTCAGCTTATTCTCCCAAATCTCTCTCCTGATCAGTCTGCCTCTAAATCCGATGTTTAGAGGCACTTTGTTAAAATGAGTGAACCTGTTTAAACCTGATTCAGCAGTCAGGAGTTAAATATCATGTGTTTTTTTTGGTTATCTAAAGATCAGTGTTTCTTAATCCTGATCCTGGCAACCAACAGCCCGGCACAGTCTCAGTTACTACCTGCACCAAATTACCTGATGCAGCTCATGAAGAGCTCAATAAAGTTGATGAGCTGAAGGTGTTGATTAAGAGCTACTCTGAGCTGAGTTGCGCTGAGGGTCGCAACAATGCTTCCAGTAGAAAACTGTTATGTAATATTATACTGTACTGTGCAGAGTCAGAAACCACCATTACCATTAAGTACAAATTAAATTTCTCAGAACCTCTCTCTCCAGTCTGCTAGCGTGGAGCCAATTTCCACAAAAATCCTTGATGCTCCCCTTCAGGCATTTGGGTACACTGGCGGAGACTATGCTAAGCTTTCAGCTTTTTGGCTGGACCTCAGGGTTATGTTTGTTACAGACTGAGTCATGGCGGGGGGGTGCTATGACAAAGTGCTACTGAAGCAGCACATGTACACCCTTAAAAAGGGGTTAATCAAAGATTCTTTGGTAAAGACAATGGTTATATAGAACCAATACAACTCAATGCCTAAGTTGTTCTTTATATGGTTAAATGTTTACATAACATATACTATATTACCAAAAGTATACACTCACCCATCCAAATCATTGAATTCAGGTGTTCCAATCACTTTCTTGGACACAGGTGTATAAAACCAAGCACCTAGGCCTGCAGACTGCCTCTACAAACATTAGTGAAAGAATGGGTCGCTCTCAGGAGCTCAGTGAACTCCAGCGTGGTACCATGATAGGATGACACCTGTGCAACAAGTCCAGTCGTGAAATTTCCTCACTACTAAATATTCCACAGTCAACTGTCAGTGGTATTATAACAAAGTGGAAGGGATTGGGAACGACAGCAACTCAGCCACGAAGTGGTCGGCCATGTAAAATGAGAGCGGGGTCAGCGGGGTCGCTAACTTTCTGCAGAGTCAATCACTACAGACCTCCAAACTTCATGTGGCCTTCAGATCAGCTCAAGAACAGCGTAGAGAACTTCATGGAATGGGTTTCCATGGCCGAGCAGCTGCATCCAAGCCTTACATCAACAAGCGCAATGCAAAGCGTCGAATGCAGTGGTGTAAAGCGCCGCCACTGGACTCTAGAGCAGTGGAGACGTGTTCTCTGGAGTGACCAATCACGCTTCTCTGTCTGGCAATCTGATGGAAGAGTCTGGGAGGGGCGGTTGCCAGGGGAACGGTACTTGTCTGACTGCATTGTGCCGAGTGTAAAGTTTGGTGGAGGGGGATTATGGTGTGGGGTTGTTTTTCAGGAGTTGGGCTCGGCCCCTTAGTTCCAGTGAAAGGAATTCTTAATGCTTCAGCACCAAGAGATTTTGGACGATTTCATGCTCCCAACTTTGTGGGAACAGTTTGGGGACGGCCCCTTCCTGTTCCAACATGACTGCGCACCAGTGCACAAAGCAGCTCCATAAAGACATGGATGAGCGAGTTTGTTGTGGAAGAACTTGACTGGCCTGCACGGAGTCCTGACCTCAACCCGATAGAACACCTTTGGGATGAATTAGAGCGGAGACCAGAGCCAGGCCTTCTCGTCCAACAGTGTCTGACCTCACAAATGTGCTTCTGGAAGAATGGTCAGAAATTCCCATAAACACTCCTAAACCGTGTGGAAAGCCTTCCCAGAAGAGCTGAAGCTGTTATAGCTGCAAAGGGTGGGCCAACATCATATTAAACCATATGCATTAAGAATGGGATATCACTCAAGTTCATATGCGTGTGAAGGCAGACGAGCGAATACTTTTGGCAATATAGTGTACATGGCTCTTGTTTCATATTATTATTATGAAAAATAGCAGAAATTTTATATTTAACAGAAAATTATATAGAAGCCTCAACCACCAACTATAACATCACAACCTACAGTGTTCAGTGTGTTCACTCTTTGCTTTTACTACAGCTTCCAGAGTTTCTGATAAACCTGCTGTTAGTTTTTCAAAGTTCAGTCTTGCTGGTTGCATTTATGACCCAAATAACCCCAAACACATTCAGTGATGCTGAGGTCTGGACTCTTTTGCTTTGACTTTCCATTTCCTTATGCAAGTGATTAATCTAATCTTCTACAGAAACATCTCCTGATAAATGAGTGTCTTATATTAAATGGTTAGTTTTAACTGGAAAGTAAATAAATTACTGTTTGTCTCTGACTTTTGCACAATAATGTAAATAATTGCAACTATCTACATGCATGAGAATGAAAGGATAAGCATACTGTGAAGCTCACAGTGAGAATGCTTACATTTTAAATGTACATTTTTGGCATTAATAATCCTTGTTTATATTTACTTACATTTAATAATCATTGTTAAAGTTTACCCATTGGTATAATTTTATAAAAAATATAAACAGGCATATGAGCTTTATAACTATGACAATTTCCCTGTCATATTTAAAAATATTAATTAGCAGAAAAATAACCGAGAAATAACAGATTTTTTGAAGGGTTTCATTGTAAAATGCGTTGTAGACTTTCAAGATTTTTCATTTTTTCCTGATAAAAGTTTCTTCTTCACACACAGTGACAAAAACTACAGTGGCTCCAAGAAGTATATGGACATTTGTGCCAGACAGAAAATGTAAGTACAAACAACAAATATCAAACCAAGAGACATTTATTATAACCAGATCATCCCAACACTGCTATATATATATATATATATATATAAATATATATATGTGTCAAATATTAGACATATATGCATAACACATGGATCATACTTATATGTCTAATATGTTGTTGTCTGTTATGTTAAATATGCTAACTGTTTGCTTTTAAATATTTATTAATATTTAATAATAATTATTATTATTTACATGTCAGGAAACAAAATTTTAATTTATTTCATGTTTAAATGATTTTATTGCGCAGCTCACATGTGCATGTTTAGTTATGCAGCTATTTTACTACGTTTCACTTGGAAAATGAGTAAAATAGCTACATACAGCTTTTAATTGGTGTTACACATATATGTGTGTAGATATTGATGTATGGTTGAAATATATATCCCAAACTTGAAAATGGTCAGTTTCTAATAAGTTGGCTTATAAGTCAATATATATTGTAAGTCAATATATATTATAATGTCCATATGTGACAAATATAAGTTAAGGATGAGGATAAATTAAAAATACATATATGCTTATAGATGTCATTTATTTGAAATACATTTATTGACAAATATCAGATCTTCGGCGTCTGTGCCCCCCACCCTCCCCTTCCCGCCCCCCGTCTCGGAGTGGTTTGCTCCAGCAGCAGTGAGTCCAGTCGGGACGCTCTGCTCCTGCAGCGCTGCAGCTGGGAGGCTCACATGCAGGTAATCTGCCCTTTTATCGGTTTGTTCTGCTGCTCTCAGACACGCGCGGACTTTTACCTGCTTCAGGTCAGTTTTACAGCTTTACAGACTTTAAAACAGCGTTTCGCTGGCGAAGCTGCAGGAGTTTCGCAATAACACTGCAGAACACTTCGCTCAGTCGGATGGAGGCTGTTGGTGTGTTTAACTTGCCCGGTGCTGCTGCCGCTGTTGTTGTTGTTGTTGTTGTTGTTGTTGATGTTGTTGTTCTTCTCTCGTTGTCTTTTCTTTTCGGTGTGTTCGGTGTTTCTTCCTTTTCCACACACTCATGATTACATGTGGCTCTTCAGGCTGCAGAGACGTTCATCTGAAATCCGTTTCTAGTCCGCAGGTCTGCAGTTGTGTGTGCGCCTTAAGGAAAGTGTGATCGTCCTTAACGTTCGTGTTTAAAACTGTTGGGACTTTTGCTGCTGATGAATCGCCCTTGTTGATCAGGCGTGTTTGGCGGCTGTTTAGGAGGGAATGGCAGCCAGTTGGGCTTCAGTGATGCTGTTCCTGCACATTTTAGCGTTTTACTGCTCTTAAACACCTAAATAACTCGTTCATGAGGTTAAAATACACACTGTAATGGTTCTTCAAGGGTTCTTTAGTAAAGGCAATGTCTCTATTTAGAACCATGTCTTCTGTATAGAGCATTTCATCTTTAAATGGTTCTCTATGGTGAAACCGTTCTTCAGATTGATGGAGAACGTGTTGTATATGATTCTGTATAGAACCTTATTGAAAATGACTCTATGTAGCACTAAAAAGGGTTTCCTGCTAATGTTACGAGGTTGAGCCTGTAATCGCTGAACCTTGTTGATGCTATATAGAACCAAAAGGTGAACCTTGAAGAACCATTTCAGCGTGAAATTGTTTTATATAGAACTCATGGTACTAAATAGAACCATTGTCCTCACCATCTCTGCTGAGTGTGTAGCTCAATAAAATGTGTAGGACAGACTGTAAGAGAAGGATTGGGGAACTCTCGGTCACAGACCGGAGATTAAAGACCGCTAGGGGGCAGTATTGAGTGGCGTTTTAAAGGCAGGTGCGCCTAAAACAAGAGCCAACTACATCTTACAGATCTGGCTCTTGCTCTTCATTCACTCTGCATTCTGAGCCGCAGACATCTGTGCCCGAAACTGTCCCTGTGCTTTTATACGCATTGATGGAGTTTCAGTGACATGTCAGTCCACCTTGTAGATGTAAAGTCAGAGACGATAGCTCATCTGCTGCTGCACAGTTTGTGTTGGTCATCCTCTAGTCCTTCATCAGTGGTCACAGGACGCTGCCCACAGGACGCTGTTGGCTGGATATTTTTGGTTGGTGGACTATTCTCAGTCCAGCAGTGACACTGAGGTGTTTAAAAACTCCAGCAGCCCTGCTGTGTCTGATCCACTCAGACCAGCGCAACACACACTAACACACCACCACCACATCAGTGTTACTGCAGTGCTGAGAATGACCCACCACCCAAATAGTACCTGCTCTGTGAGGGTCCATGGGGGTCCTGACCACTGAAGAACAGGGTAAAAGGGGGCTAACAAAGTATCAGAGAAACAGATGGACTACAGTCTGTAACTGTAGAACTACAAAGTGCACCTATATAGTAAGTGGAGCTGATAAAATGGACAATGAGTGTAGAAACAAGGAGGTGGTCATAATGTTATGCCTGATCTGTGTATATTTAGCTTATTACCATCTCAATTAATGCCTTCTGTTTAAATAGATCATAACATTCATTGTAAATATCTAAGGTCTGAAAACTTTTTATTATTATTATTATTTATTTATTTATTTATTTTTTACTGTGGAGCTACAGTTTGAACTAATTTGGTCCATATTTGTTTGTTTATGTGGCGTATATAAGGGTGGGCGAAATGATAAAAACATAACAATATAAAATGATGCAATATTATGATTTCCATGAAAGACAATTTCACGATACGCTATTTACATCATAATGTTTAGTTTTTTTTTGAGATTTAATAAGTTGGAACAGACAAAACAGAACCTGTTGTGCAATAATAATAATAATAATAATAATAATAATCTACAACTCTACAATTATTTTTATTCAGTTTTGTTTCAGTGTACTGTTCAGGTCTTGACGATCTCCACAACATGCTCAGAAAAATTCATCACAATAACCATAAACTGTCGCCATCCAATCCTAGGTGTCTCCGTGTCTTCTGTATGAGTGTGTGTAAATGCTGTGATGCTGAACCTGAAACTGATCTGAACCTCGGCAATCAAAAGTTCAGCTGTGGCCTCTTTTATTTTTTTAATAAAAACTGCAGAAAAGCATTTTTCTCTGGGGAAAGCAGACAAATGCATCAGCAACAGCAGAATGTTCATATTTTCATCATTCTAGGCACACACACACACACACACACACACACACACACACACAGTTTTCTTCCCCTCGTTTCTCAGGTACCTACTAGTGGCAGACAGAAGTCCCACCTCAGACACCTCGTCTGCAGGGAGCTATAACATTAATGCCAAGAGAAATTACCATGCAAATCAGTCACACTAATATTTATAGGGAAGCTGTCTGCCTGCCAGAGGCCGTCTCATGGTCAGAACCGTCTAATTGATTTACCGTTGGCTTAATATCGCACAGAGAGCAAAATGCTCCTCATGGGGTCATGAATATTCATACGACGATCGCATATTGTCTGTTCTGTTTCAGTTTCGTCCCTGAATTGTTGCTGGCGCTGCTGTTCATATGCTAATCAGAAGTTTCAGGCCTCATTGCTGATGAATGTATGACGGCTCTGCATGACTGACTCTTGGAGTGCCATCGTGTTGGCATGGGGGGTCACATATCAGGGTTGTCTCACACGCTAAATTGATGGTCCTCTACAGCCATTTCTAAAAGTACAAATCTTTCTGTTAATGCTGAAGTTCAAATTTACACAATCCTCCTCTCACCCCAACGAAGTCGATCAGTCAAGACATGTTTGGTGTCTGAATTTGCTTCTTTAGTTTTGTGCTGTAGTTTGAGGCTAACATTGCTAACAAGTAGCAGAATATTGTTGGTTTATACCTCACAAATCAGCACTGAGCAAAACCGCATGTATCACACACTTCCCTAAAACCATGTCGGGTTGTTTGATAATCTCAAACAGATAAAAAATGGACAAAAGTCTGGCCGCTGGCCACAAAAGTCTGAGAAAGGCCCCTCACACTCCTGTAGAGTATAAAATGATAAAAATAACCTGAAAATGATATTAGAAAATAGTTCACACCCACATGCACTTTGAGCAAATCAGGAAATGTATGTATTTTTTCATTTAGAAAAAAACAAATTTATTACAACAAATTTTTATTGTGTGATATTCTATTGTGTCTGCAAAGTCACAGTTTGTGCTTTATGTGTAAGAATTTAATCATAATTTCTGTTTGTTTGTTTTTTTCAAACCATACCGAGTCATGAAAGAGTAAACCTAACACTACTATCGCACAACGTCTAACATGTCTTAATTTATTTCATTTATTGAGCTGTTTGTAGATATTTAACAGCTACTCGCTCATCTAAAGTTTACATCTGCAGTGCACCATCCCAAGTATTTGTGGGATACACACATTTTTACACACGTCAGTCTTCCTGCTAGATTGTATATCATATTCCGGCAGTCTGTTCTATAGTGCACGTCTGGTAGGGCTGTGTGTGTAAACCTTAGTAGCACGAAGATCAGAGCCCGTCCAACACTGACAGATATACTACACTGTCTTTGGTGCTGCTCAGCATTTGGGTGTGGCAGCTGCTGAGTCAGCGAGAGTGTGAATGGCAGGGAGTTCAGTTAAAAGGCCCATATTCTACATTCTTTTTTTATTTTTTCTTGAGGTCCTCATATAAGATTTGTGCTGTTTTATGTATCAAACACAGTTATGAATCATTTTTATATGACCACTTTGAAATATTTCTTCACCTCTTAAAATGAAATGGTCTGTTTTTTTTTTACTACCGTTTGGGTCTGATATGTACATCAGCTCTGTTCTGATTGGCTGCTCTGTATTTGCAAAGCAGTCTGATCTGAAATATACAGAACAAACTGTTCAGTCTGAAAATCCTAAGATACCTGGGAAAAAATCAGTTTCCGCCACTGCTTTCAGGACTGTGGATCCTTTGCCAGGACGCATGCTTCCTGACACTCAGAGCACAACAATAAATCATTTTCCCCACATTTTCCACTCCAGTAACTCTGCAGGAACAGCCCTCTGTATCACTACAGTTTGCATGGACAGGCCTGAGTAAGACCCTAGGGTGGGTGGGCAGGCGTATGTAAAGATATCGATGGTTGTGACATCAGAAATCCTGCTGAATTCAAAATGGACTGTTTTTTAGCTTAGTTTCCATTTATGTATGTTCTGAAACCTTAGCAGTGTTTATGTAGTACATCAAACTCTTGGATTCTTTTTTTAAATCAAAGAAAATGAGTTTTTCCATGATATGGACCCCTTAAATAACAGACTCTAACAGAATGAGACACATTAGGATGTATTGTTGCATACATGACATGTGTAGTCACTTTAGTGCAGCACCAGCAGGGGGTCAGTATCAGCTCGGTTAGCTTTGCTGTAAATGACCCATCAACGTCATCCAGTCTCACCACGTCCCGCTCTCTCTACCATCTTCGCCCGGCTCTTTCTCTCTCTTTGAGAGTGTAGTATAGATTACTTAACAGCTTCACACGATTTAATGCGTGTGTGATAATTTAGGTTCAAATTGGGGAGGAATAAGTTTCCATTATGTGTTACCTACATTAGTCTTGAACCTCCAGTGCAAAACTAAAGAGGCAAATTTCAGACACCAAACATGTCTTGGCTGATTCACTACATTTGGGGGAAGTACGGTGTACGTTTTTCACAGAACTATCGCTTTAAAGTGTCATATGTCCCTCATTCATAAAGAGAAAATGAACACGACACCTTCTTAATCACTATTTCAATTTCCAGTCAAAGCTGCCATTAAGTCCAAATTATCTAACATATATTTATAAAATGAAATTATATTAACAGTGAACCATAAAACATATATTTAGCAACAAATCACACAGAAGCCTGAACAACTAAATGTAATATA
>NW_023494789.1:87500-97500 GCF_904425465.1 Colossoma macropomum
GTCTGTGTGTGAGTCTGTGTGTACTGTGTGTGTGTGTGTGTGTGAGTCTGTGTGTGAGTCTGTGTGTACTGTGTGTGTGTGTGTGTGTGAGTCTGTGTGTGAGTCTGTGTGTACTGTGTGTGTGTGTGAGTCTGTGTGTGAGTCTGTGTGTGAGTCTGTGTGTGAGTCTGTGTGTGAGTCTGTGTGTACTGTGTGTGTGTGTGTGTGAGTCTGTGTGTGAGTCTGTGTGTGAGTCTGTGTGTACTGTGTGTGTGTGTGTGTGTGAGTCTGTGTGTGAGTCTGTGTGTACTGTGTGTGTGTGTGTGTGTGAGTCTGTGTGTGAGTCTGTGTGTGAGTCTGTGTGTACTGTGTGTGTGTGTGTACTGTGTGTGTGTGTGTGTGTGTGTGTGTGTGTGTGTGTGTGAGTCTGTGTGTACTGTGTGTGAGTCTGTGTGTACTGTGTGTGAGTATGTGTGTGTGAGTCTGTGTGTACTGTGTGTGAGTCTGTGTGTACTGTGTGTGAGTGTGTGTGTGAGTGTGAGTGTGAGTCTGTGTGTACTGTGTGTGAGTATGTGTGAGTGTGAGTGTGAGTGTACTGTGTGTGAGTCTGTGTGTGTGAGTCTGTGTACTGTGTGTGAGTCTGTGTGTACTGTGTGTGAGTGTGTGTGAGTGTGAGTGTGAGTGTGTGTGTGAGTCTGTGTGTACTGTGTGTGTGTGTGTGTGTGTGAGTCGGTGTGTACTGTGTGTGAGTGTGTGTGAGTCTGTGTGTGTGAGTCTGTGTGTGTGAGTCTGTGTGTGAGTGTGTGTGAGAGTGTGTGTGTGAGTCTGTGTGTACTGTGTGTGTGTGTGTGTGAGTCTGTGTGTACTGTGTGTGAGTCTGTGTGTACTGTGTGTGAGTCTTGTGTGAGTGTGTGTGAGTCTGTGTGAGTCTGTGTGTACTGTGTGTGAGTCTGTGTGTACTGTGTGTGAGTCTGTGTGTACTGTGTGTGCTGTGTGTGAGTCTGTGTGAGTTTGTGTGAGTCTGTGTACTGTGTGTGAGTCTGTGTGTGTGTCTGTGTGTACTGTGTGTGAGTCTGTTTGTGAGTGTGTGTGTACTGTGTGTACTGTGTGTGAGTCTGTGTGTACTGTGTGTGAGTCTGTGTGTACTGTGTGTGAGTCTGTGTGAGACTGTGTGTACTGTGTGTGAGTCTGTGTGTGAATCTGTGTGTACTGTGTGTGTGTGTGTACTGTGTGTGTGTGTGTGTGTGTGTGTGTGTGTGAGTCTGTGTGTGAGTGTGTGTGTGAGTCTGTGTGTGTGAGAGATGTCCACTGTGACATCATTTGTGGCAGTTAATTTGAATGTCCTGACCATTCCGCCCATACATTTCCTACGGGAAACATTGTCTTTGAATGATAATTTTACGAAATCCATATGTCGGATCGCTTAGAAAAGCACAAGCACACTCCGCGGGTCTAGGACCTACGATCCTGCAAAGTTTTGTGGTTCTAGCTCAAAAACTGTGGGAGGAGTAGCATTTATTTTTTTAAGTATAGAATAATAACTAGAAAGGGAAAGTTCATGAACGAACTTTAAGTTGGCTTAAAAAAAGCCAGCTAATTGTGTTAAAACGTTAAAATGGTGGAAAACTGTTCATGGTTGTTAAAATGCTGCTAAGCAGATGCTGCAGTATCCACGGTGAATGGTAATGCGTTGATAGGTACTGCCATAAAGTTCCACCTTAAATTAGGTGCCACCTTAAATGTAGTTCCACCTTTAATTCTGTGCCACCTTAAAAGACGTTCTACCTTAAATTCTGTGCCACTTTAATTTTAGTGCTCCGTTAAAGAGAGTTCCACCTTAACTTTTGTGCCACCTTAAATTTAGTGCTATGTTATTTGAAGATCCACCTTAAATTCTGTGCCACCTTAAAAGTAGTTCCACCTTAAATTCTGTGCCACCATAAATTTAGTGCTAGGCTAAGTGCAGATCCACCTTAATTTCAGTTCCACCTTAAATTCAATGCTAACTTAATTTCAGTTCCACCTTAATTTCAGTGCAACCTTAAATTCAGTGCCTCCTTAAAAGCAGTTCCACCTTAAATTCATTATTTGTGCTGATACTGCTGTGCATTAGACTGTGTGAGTGTAAGTGTGAGTCTGTGTGTGCTGTGTGTGTGTGTGTGTGTGAGTGTGAGTCTGTGTGTGCTGTGTGAGTGTGAGTGTGAGTCTGTGTGTGCTGTGTGAGTGTGAGTGTGAGTCTGTGTGTGCTGTGTGAGTGCGAGTTTGAGTCTGTGTGTGCTGTGTGTGTGTGTGTGTGTGAGTGTGAGTCTGTGTGTGCTGTGTGAGTGCGAGTTTGAGTCTGTGTGTGCTGTGTGTGTGTGTGTGTGTGAGTGTGAGTCTGTGTGTGCTGTGTGTGTGTGTGTGAGTGTGAGTGTGAGTCTGTGTGTGCTGTGTGAGTGCGAGTTTGAGTCTGTGTGTGCTGTGTGTGTGTGTGTGTGAGTGTGAGTCTGTGTGTGCTGTGTGTGTGTGTGTGAGTGTGAGTGTGAGTCTGTGTGTGCTGTGTGAGTGCGAGTTTGAGTCTGTGTGTGCTGTGTGTGTGTGTGTGTGTGAGTGTGAGTCTGTGTGTGCTGTGTGTGTGTGTGTGAGTGTGAGTGTGAGTCTGTGTGTGCTGTGTGAGTGCGAGTTTGAGTCTGTGTGTGCTGTGTGTGTGTGTGTGTGAGTGTGAGTCTGTGTGTGCTGTGTGAGTGTGAGTGTGAGTCTGTGTGAGTCTGTGTGTGAGTCTGTGTGTGAGTCTGTGTGAGTGTGTGTGTGAGTCTGTGTGTGAGTCTGTGTGTGAGTCTGTGTGAGTCTGTGTGTGAGTCTGTGTGTGCTGTGTGTGAGTGTGAGTCTGTGTGTGAGTCTGTGTGTGAGTCTGTGTGAGTCTGTGTGTGAGTCTGTGTGTGAGTCTGTGTGAGTGTGTGTGTGAGTCTGTGTGTGCTGTGTGTGAGTGTGAGTCTGTGTGAGTGTGTGTGTGAGTCTGTGTGTGAGTCTGTGTGTGTGTGTGAGTGTGAGTCTGTGTGTGCTGTGTGTGAGTGTGAGTCTGTGTGAGTCTGTGTGTGCTGTGTGAGTGTGAGTGTGAGTCTGTGTGTGCTGTGTGTGTGAGTGTGAGTCTGTGTGTGCTGTGTGTGTGAGTGTGAGTCTGTGTGTGCTGTGTGAGTCTGTGTGTGCTGTGTGTGTGTGTAAGTGTGAGTGTGTGTCTGTGTGTGTGTGTGTGTGTGAGTCTGTGTGTGCTGTGTGTGTGTGTGAGTCTGTGTGTGAGTGTGTGTGTGTGTGAGTCTGTGTGTGTGTGAGTGTGAGTCTGTGTGTGCTGTGTGAGTCTGTGTGTGCTGTGTGTGTGTGTGAGTGTGAGTGTGAGTGTGTGTGTGAGTCTGTGTGTGAGTCTGTGTGTGAGTCTGTGTGTGAGTGTGTGTGTGAGTCTGTGTGTGTGTGTGTGAGTGTGAGTGTGTGTGTGTGAGTCTGTGTGTGAGTGTGTGTGTGAGTCTGTGTGTGTGAGTCTGTGTGTGAGTCTGTGTGTGTGCTGTGTGAGTGTCTGTGTGTGCTGTGTGTGAGTGTCTGTGTGTGCTGTGTGTGAGTCTGTGTGTGTGTGTGTGTGTGTGTGAGTCTGTGTGTGAGTCTGTGTGTGAGTCTGTGTGTGTGAGTCTGTGTGTGAGTGTGTGTGTGAGTGTGTGTGTGAGTGTGTGTGTGCTGTGTGAGTGTCTGTGTGTGCTGTGTGTGAGTCTGTGTGTGAGTCTGTGTGTGAGTCTGTGTGTGAGTCTGTGTGTGAGTGTGTGTGTGAGTGTGTGTGTGTGAGTCTGTGTGTGAGTGTGTGTGTGAGAGTGTGTGTGAGTCTGTGTGTGAGTCTGTGTGTGAGTGTGTGTGTGTGAGTCTGTGTGTGAGTCTGTGTGTGAGAGTGTGTGTGAGTCTGTGTGTGAGTCTGTGTGTGAGTGTGTGTGTGTGAGTCTGTGTGTGAGTGTGTGTGTGAGAGTGTGTGTGTGAGAAATTGTCCATTGTGACATAATTTGTGGCAGTTAATTTGAATGTCCTGAACATTCCACCCGTTCATTCCTGTGGGAAAAAATAACGTCTTTGAATGATGATTTTACGAAATCCGTACGTCGGATCGCTTAGAAAAGCACAAGCAACCTAATCGGGTATAGGACCTACGATCCTGCAAATTTTCGTAGTTCAAGCTTGAAAACTATATTTCATTGAAAATAATACAAAGACAACATATCAGATGTTGAAACTGAAATGTTATTGTTTTTTGAAAAATATTTGCCCATATTGAATTTAATGACAAAAACACGTTCCAAAAAAGTTGGGACGGGGGCCTGTTTACCACTGAGTTTCACCACCTCTTCTTTAACAGCACTCTGTAAGTGTTTGGGAACTGAGGAGACTCTGCTGTAGTTTAGAAAGTGAAACGTTTTTCTGTTCTTGTTTGATACAGGATCTCAGCTGATCATCAGTTCAGGGTCTCCTTTGTCATATTTTTCATTTCATAATGCGCCAAATGTTTTCAGTGGTGACAGGTCTGGACTGCAGGCAGGTCAGTTTAGCACCTGGACTCTTTTAATACGGCAATGCTGCTGTAATACATGCTGAATGTGGTTTTACATCATCTTGCTGAAATATACTATATTTTTGGGCATTGTTAAAACAGTAGATCTAAAGCCCATCTAAAAGGCTGAATTTTGTCCGTACTTCTGTCAGTTTTTATAGATCACAGTTTAAGTGTTAACATACGTAAGGAGAACATTGTAAAGCATCAAGCTCAGAGACTGTAAGTCTGAAATAGTTTATCCAGAGTCAGTGCGTCAGCCTGCGTCTCTGTCCTGCTGACCGCTCCTGAAGAAGATGAATTATGCCCTTCCTCGTGGCTCGAAAGGTTAGCAAAATGCCATAAACTCTGAAGCCATTCCTCTCCTCCGCTCCGCTGCGCTCCGTGTCTTATTTCGGTGATGACTGTGTGGCGAGTTGTGTTAACAGCTAATTGCTATCATGTTTAGGGGTCTGCTGGGTCACCCTGGCCTTCTGTTGTCTTGCCACAATCTAACGCTGTCATTTAGACCTGATTCCATTATTGTGTTGTTATTGTGGTTTTGCTGTACAGTTATTTTATATCGCAAAATTAACTATTCAGATGGAATTACATATCTGCATAATTAATAAAGAGAGACATGAGTACTTGGGGGATCAAATAAATTGCATGCTGAAAAATGCATCGTAACAGGAGTAGTTTGTATAATTTTATTGAACAAAATTCATTATATTCCTAAAAATAATAAGCATCGACATGAAAAAGCTCCACTGTGCAGCTCTCTGAACTGTAGAAATGGTTTGGTCAACCTACTTTAGATGGTTGATCAGCCAAGCTGTTTAAAATGGTGAGATTTCTCAGTCGAGTGCGATAGTGATGGACAAAGAACAGGAAATCGAATGATGACAGAGAGCCAACATTGCTTAACGTGAGGATCAAATACAGTTCTGTTACCTCAAACATGCTAACTCATTCTTGGGTTCCTTACCAGAGTGAAGGTAAAATGAGAAGTAAAGTTAGCTTCACATTTTACCCAGGTTCTTGTTCTAGTGTCCGGTCCTACAACATGGGCTGCATGGTGGCGCGGTGGGTGGCGATGTCGTCTCACAGCAAGAAGGGCCTGGGTTCGATTCCCGGCCGGGCGACCGGGGTCCTCTCTGTGTGGAGTCTGCATGTTCTCAACATGTCTGTGTGGGTTTCCTCCCACAGTCCAAAGACATGCGGTCAGGCTGATTGGACACGCTGAATTGCTCTGAGGTGTGAATGTCTATGTCTGTCTGTCTGCCCTGCGATGGACTGCCGACCTGTCCAGGGTGTTTCCTGCCTTCTGCCCAATGACCACTGGGATAGGCTCCAGCTCCCCCCGCAACCCAGAAGGATAAGCGGTTTAGAAAGTGTGTGTGTGTGTGTGTGTGTGTGTTCCACAACGTGGGATACTGTGATCTTCTCAAACTCAAAAAAATCTTTTTGCTGAAAGGTTCATTGAGAAGGCAACTGCTGACTAGCTAGAATTAAGCTTGATGAACAAAAGTTATGCTTTTATAATTACAGTATTGTTTCTTTACTATATTATCTGTTAATTTTAAGCATATATTAACGGTCTTCGTCTTGTCTGAGTTCCAGCATCATTTGGTCTCAGTCTTGCCTTGGTCTCTGGGTAAAGTAGACCCTGAATTTGTCCTCATAACCAGTTAAGTGTGTTGCCTCCATTTGAGAAAACTAGGATGGATCTTTTTCTGTCATTGAATATCAACAAAACCTTTAAAGAGGATAATACAGTCCTTTTCTACATGAGGGTTTAATTGATCCTTTCTATGACGGCTTAACTGGGTGTATTTGTTTGTTGATGTTCATTGGATGAACATCCTCTGAGGACCAATCAGAATGTTATTATTACTATGTTTAATAATAACTTCTCAGTCGTGGTCTTGACTCAGACTCAGTGTGTCCAGGTTTCTGTCTTGACCCGGACTCGCCTCTAATGGTGTTGACTCCATCACTACTCGGTTGAATGGGATTTTCTAGCAACAGTAGCTACGACAGAATGTGTGTATAGGTGGAGCATGAAGTGAACATTTGAATTGAACTGAAATGACCCCTGTTGTTGGCCTGTATTTCCATCAACCACTGTCAATATGCTAGATATTGAAAACTGTGATAGAAGATGGAGACATGGAGGTTTATCTAGAATAAAGAACGATCTGTAGCTCTGTACTCTTCCTTCACTCCCTCACCGCATGTTTAGATAGTGCTGATGAACAGAGTGCGGCTCAGGAAGATCAGCTGCTTCTGGAAAAGTCATCCTCCTCGTTATTCTCTCTCTCTCTCTCTGTCTCTCTCTCTCTCGTCTTCTCTGTCCCTGAGGAGCTCTGGATGTCTGCTTGTGGAAACATCTCTATCTCTTCGGTTCGGTGCTCGTTCTGATCGAGCTCTCAGGCTGAGGTTCATCTGATGAGTGCCGTGGCGCGAATGTGTGTGTGTGTGTGCGTCCTGAGTGTGTGTAAATCACATCAGCGTTCTCCACTTTTGTTTTGGTTGCTCTCTTACATGTTTTCTTCTCTCTCCCAGAGAGGATACAGACTGAACCCAGCAGGCTGTGCAGTAGTTGGCAGGTGGAGCAGATCTCTGAACAGGATAGAGAGAGAAAGTGAGAGAAAGACTTTCAGATGTTGAACTTGATCTTCTTGTTTAGACACGTGGGCAGATGTGGTGGCCATCATCGCACAGGCTGCTGGGGTTTGGTGGATGAGACTTGCTAAGCCTTAAGCAAAATCATAAATCTGCTCTATAGGTGCAAAACTTTGATGAGTGAAAGATTCAGTCAGATCATATTTAATGTATTATATTTTATATTAAAAGGATTGTTTGGCCATTTTTTATTCACCGAATTTTTCACTTATTACAAACGCTTTAATGTTGATAAAACCTAAAAGCTTATAAGAACAAATAAAACCTAAAGCTTGGCATTCTTGCCTCAGACCTTGTTGAGTTGTTTGAGGCCCCGTATTCTACATTTTTTGCATTTTGCAGCCATAATTCATTTTTACATTACCATTTTCCAACTTTTTTTTATCACTTAAAATTACACAGGCTTCTTTTGTTACTGTGCCTTTAAGACAGATATATGTAAATGAGCTCTGTTCTGATTGGCTCCCCTGTATTGTACCTCATTCAAAAAGCAGTGTGGACTAAAACACGCCTTATAACTTCATCATGAATGGATGGATGGGACTAAACTGCTGTAGGCTGAAAAGACGGATATATGTGAATGTGAAGGTTTTGTGACATCGCAAAAACATTTAAAATTAAAATGAGCTGTTTTTGCAGCTTAGTTTCCATATATGGACTGTATGGACTGTATGGACTGGGGACTGAACAGTATGTGAAACTACATCAAACTCTTTTGTTTGAAAAAAGTGAGGAAAATTCAGTTTTCCATGATAGGCCATATAAACTGTCTCAGACAGACTAGCGTATGTGGTTCCTGACACTGTGTGACATACTGTCATCTATAGAAATGGACAGAAGTGCTGTGCACAGCTAAAACGTTAGTAACAGCCATCTTGAAGCCTGAATTTTGTCTGTGCTGCTGTGTCTCAGCTCTCATGCAGTCTGATGGTGATGTATGGCACTTCTGTCTAACCAAATGCCACACGAACTCCGTCATCGGCCCCGAGAGAGAGAACACGCCCGAGAAAGGCCTGAGAACAAGCTAATTACCATCAGCCTGCCCTCAGCGCCATCACACCACACGAACTCCACCTTCCGAAAAATCAGTGCGCTTAAATGAATTCATCTGTAAAGCAATAGTTTGGCAGAAGATCTAGTTGATGCAGTTACGCTACATGTAGCTGATCAGCCAGAGCACATTTGCTTCTTTTTACACATGAGCTAATAGGCTAATGTAGCTGACAAGTAATAGAAGCTTGACGCTGTATGACAGACTGTTATATTTAACAATTGACAAAAGGATATTCAGGCTTCAAGATGGATGCTAATGCAGCATTTATATAAGCTTCTCTTTGTTAGCTACATTAGCCTCATAGCTCCAGTGCAAAACTAAAGAAGCAAACTTCGCCAAACATGTCTCGGCTGATCGACTACATTTGGGGTAAAAGAGGGGAAAATTGGTCAAATTAGATTTATTACTATTCCTGTTAGAAATCTAGGCTTGCTTACTGGTTGCTAACACAGTGTGTTGGGTTTATGCTTCATGCTAAAGCATAGTGTGTTTTGCTGTGAATCAGCCAGTCATGTTTGGGTAGGAGGGGCTTTATTGTTTTTTTACCAGAAAATAAATAATTAAACTGACCCACATCAAAGCTACACCTGAACGCCTAAACCCAGTTATAATACAGTGGTGCTGCTGGACAAACAGAGCATTAAACTGAGAGACTGAAGGGCTGAAGAAGTAAATGAATGAATGAATGAAGAGAGTGTTAGAGGAGAGGAGGCCTGTAAAGAAACAAGGCCAGCAAGATAAACACACACACACACGCACGCACACACACACACACACACACACACACAAATATACAGATGCTTCTCTGTAACACAAACTCACACATTTTATTTGGTTCCATGTACAACTGTGTTTCCAAAAAGTTGGGACGCTGTGTAAAATGTAAATAAAAACAGAATGGAGTGATGTGCAAATCCATTAAGCACTTATTTAATATTTATATATTTAATTGAACATAGTAAATGTTAAAACTGAGACATATTATTGTTTTTTCAGAAAAATATATTTAGTACTCAGACCTGAAGTATTTGCAAGGATTATGTAAAGATCTATTTAAACCTAAGGCATTAAGTATATATATATATATATATATATATATATATATATATATATATATATATATATATATATATTATATCTTTTCTAAATTTTAATTAATAACGTAATGTTGACGGAATGCAAAAGGTGGAACTTTGCTCTAGCTTTAAGCTTTAGCTCAGCTGTAGCCGCTTTTCTCGCATTTCCAGCAGGAAACTTTTCCACAAAAGTAGAACAGCTTCTTGTAAAATGTCTCTCAATGTTCTACTTTTACGAGGCTGAAATCAGTTTCTCGTTCTTCAGTTTCTCGTTCGAATTTTCCCGTTCCACCTTAAATGGTGCCTGAGGCGCCAGAATGTAACTGCTGCACAATTTAAGGTGGAACTGGAAAATTCGAACGAGAAGCTGGAGAACGAGACACTGATTTCAGTTTCACATGTTTTTTAATGTTTGTCAGTTTCTTGTTGCAGATTAAATGTATCAGAAAACCAGCTAGAGTGATTATAAATCACTCAACCTGTGAAAATACTTACTTTTCTTTTTGGATTTTTTATGGGGTTTTTTTTTAGCTATCTTTGAAAAAGTACAGGTAAAGATTTTTAAATTACAAAAAAAAAAAAATGAAGCATTTGATATGTTATGATTGTCTTTTTAGTGACAAAATAGAACGTTTAATCTTCTGTTTTAATGAAATATATGTAATT
>NW_023494789.1:102500-180000 GCF_904425465.1 Colossoma macropomum
CTTTTTGACCGAATAATCAGGAAAAGCTTTTCAATCAGGCACAACTAAATCTAATCTTTTGTGCCAAAATACTGACATAAATCTTACCTGCTCTGCTTTTCTCTCTGTTCTTATTCAAAATGAAAATTAAAAAATTAATTTGAGACAAGAACTACACGCCCGTTGTGTGATTTTGCATCATACATTCAAGCTAGTTACATAGCATAAGCTTCACAATCTCCTTTTTACTTAGAAATGACTCCGATATTATTGTATCAAATACAGTTACAAATACTGTTACATGCTGCTAACATAACTAATGCATTTGATTTGTGGTCTAATATGAGTTTTGATAAGGACAGAAATGAAAAGCCTTAAAATAATTTACTCTACCTGCTCTGTTAAACCTAGACATGCAAACGTTTGTGTGTCTGTGCTGTTAAATACTGAGAATCGTCCAAAGGAAAGATGCTCTGTGGGAAGTGTAGTTTCTGTACATTGTTCTGTGGACACCCACAGCTTATTTGTCCGATTTGCAAATTTTCTTCCTTTTTATCTTGTTTTTTTTCTCAGTGAGGTTCTTCTTGACAGCTACACATCCTTTCAGACCCATAGCGCTGAGTCGTCTTCTCACAGTGGAAGGATGGACAGAAACACCTGTGAATGTTTTCAGATCTGATCAGCTTGATTTTCTCCTCTCTCTCAAAGATGAAAGCTTTAAGTGCTGTTTATCTGATGGGGCAGTTTTGATGTCTAACATTTTCTCTGAATCTTATTTTTTTAATTTCACTTTCAGAAACTCCTGTTTTTTCACTTGTTCTACTTTGACCTTGTCGTTCTTTACACAAGTGGATTATTTCATATCTAATCTCCTCAGAAACACCTCCTGAAAACTGAGTAACTCGTACTCGGCTGCTTTGACTGTAAATGAAAGAATTAAAGGTGGTCTCTGACTTTCACACAGGACTGCACCTCTGCATAAAAAAGCCATAAATAATCTGTTCTTCTTTGTGGTGCAGAGTGTCCAGCCAGGGACGGATGAGTGGGGAATAAAGGAGGAGAGTGTGAGAGCAGATGAGTGGAATGGAAATAGAGGGAGGAGAGTGGAGATAAAGATTCGTTTTGTTTGTACTGCTGTTTAAGATTCTGTCTGGTCTCCTGTCTCGACTTTGGCAGATGACCACTCAATGACCAATAGCGCTCCAAATTAAACAGTTTCATTCACGTGCTGAGAGAGAGAGAGAGAGAGAGAGAGAGAGAGATTGAGAGAGAGAGAGAGAGAGAAAGAGAGGGAAAGAGTGAAAAACAGAAGGACTACAGAGAGAGGGTGGGGATGTAGATGGACACTAAGTGAGGGAAGAGAGAGAGAGAGACAGTGAGTGAGGAGAGAGATAGAGAGTTAGGGAATAGAAAGAGAGAAGGGAGAGAAAATAAGGGAAGGAGGAGAGAAACAGAGGTAGAAAAAGTGAGGGAAGAGCGAGGAAAAGAGAGAGACAGTGAGGGAGTAGAGAGCAATACTGAGAGTGAAGGAAAAGAGAGGAAGATTGACAGAGCAGAGAGGGAAAAGGGAGAGAGAGTAAATGAGGAAAGAGACAGAGTGAAAGAGAAGAGAGAGGAAGAATGGAGAGAGTGAGGGAGAAGAGAGAGAGAAGGGAGAGATAGACAATGAAGGAGGAGAGAGAAGGGAGAGAGACAGCGAGGAAGTAAAGAGAGAGAGTGAGGAAGGAATAAGAGAGACAGAGAGGGAGGAGAGAGGAAAGAGAGAGTGAAGGAAGAAAGAAAGGAGAGAAAATGCAGGAGCAGAGACCAAGTACGGAAAGAGTGAGAGAAAGAGAGAGAGAGAGGGAGGGGAGAGAGAGGGAGGAGAGGAGGAGTGACAGTCTCCTTTTCCACAAAGGAAACGGTAAAAGAAACACTTTCAGACTGAAAGGCAGCGTTTGATGAAATGAACTGAATGCAGTGAGAGTGCAGACTGAATGCAGCGCTAACCGGCTGTGTGTGTGTATGTGTGAGTGTGAGTGTGTGTGAGTGCGTATGTGTGTGTGTGAGTGTGTATGTGTGTGTGTGAGTGTGTATGTGTGTGTGTGAGTGTGTGTGAGTGCGTATGTGTGTGTGTGAGTGTGTATGTGTGTGTGTGAGTGTGTATGTGTGTGTGTGAGTGTGTGTGAGTGTGTGTGAGTGTGTATGTGTGTGTGTGAGTGTGTGTGAGTGTGTGTGAGTGTGTGTGTGTGTGTGTGAGTGTGTGTGAGTGTGTGTGAGTGTGTATGTGTGTGTGTGAGTGTGTGTGAGTGTGTAGATCAGGGGCTCACTTGTAAACGTGGTTTTAGCTACTCGAGAAATATATATGAGTTTTCTGTAAGAGTCTCACTATTTTTGCCCCCCTCTTTCTCTCCCCCTTCTCTCTCTCTCTCTCGTTGCACCCTCTCCCTCTCCCACTTATCTCTCTCTCTCTCTGTTCTCTCTGTTCTCTCTGTTCTCTCTCTCTCTCTCTTTGCACCCTCTCTCTCCCCCTTCTCTCTCTCTCTCTCTCTTTGCCCCCTCTCTCTCTTTCTTTGCCCCCTCTCTCTCTCTCTCTGTCTCTCTCTCTCTCTCTCTCTCTCTCTCTGTTCTCTCTCTCTCTCTCTCTTTGCCCCCCCCCTCTCTCTCTCTGTCTCTCTCTCTCTCTCTGTCTCTCTCTCTCTCTCTCTCTCTCTCTGTTCTCTCTCTCTCTCTCTCTTTGCCCCCCCCCCTCTCTCTCTCTGTCTCTCTCTCTCTCTCTCTCTCTCTCTCTCTTTCTGTTCTCTCTCTCTCTCTCTTTGCCCCCTCTCTGTCTCTCTCTCTTTGCTCTCTCTCTCTCAGTCTGTCAGTCTGAATGGTAATGGAGTTCATTGAGCCCCTGTATTTTGAATCTGTTGTTTTGCGACCCTTTTTTGTTCAGGCTGGAATTTGGGAGTTTGGGGCCTGCAGGGGGCCACAGGGGGGTCAAAGAAGGTAGTTTTTCAGGAATGTTTTTCTCCAGACTGATACACTGTTATTTTAAAGGGTAGCTTGGCACATTTTTTCATCAGCCAAGACCTGTTTGGTCTGAAGTTTGCTTCTTTAGTTTTGCACTGGAACTACGAGGTTAATGTAGCTAACAAGTAATGAAAGATTATATCCTGCCAATCAGCATCGCTACAGCTGTTTACCTTAATCATCACACGCTTGCTTTAAAGTTTAAACCATGTTGTTAAGTAGCGTCTAGTAGACGTGCTTATGTGGTTTCTGACACTATGAAATACTTTTAGCTATAAAAATGGACAAAAAGTTAATCATATAGCTAAAAACAGTAATAGATCTGCAACAAATAGTCTGCAAAGTACATCAGCCATCAACATTGATTATGAAAAACAGCTGACATCATTTACTTATAAACAAAAAAAAAAACACTCTATAATGTTACTAAGGTGGAAAGGTTCATATCAGGACTCATTGTTGTTCTAATATTGTGGTATACTGTATGCAGATATGACTTTAATTATAAAAATATAATGTATTCAAGTCCATTTTATTATTGTAAGAACCAAGAATAGACCTAATCCTATAAATCCAGTTAAAAAAGAGTTGGGACAGCTGGTAAAATACGAAACAGAAAGCAGTGATTTGCAAATTCACACTGACCTTAGTTAAAATGAAAACAGTGTAAAGAACAGATATTTCATTTCTACCTTGCGAACCTCATCATTTTTGTAAATATATGCTCATTATAAATTTTGGACCTGTAACATGTTCCAACAAAAGTGGGAGCAGGAGCAATTTAAGACAATAGATGTTGCGAAATGTTCCAAAAGACATCTTAAAGAGGTCATGCAATCATGCTTGGGTATAAAAGGAGTATTCAGGGAGGGCCGAGTCCTTTATGAGTGAGGATAAGTCAAGGCTCACCACCAAAATGCATCAACAGTTTAAGAATAAAGGACCCAAAAAAGTTTTTGCAATGATTTTAAGTATGACACCGTCTTATTTAGATGGCACCGCATAAAAACTGATATGCTTTTGAAATGAAAATAACCACATGGGCTTCGTAGTACTTCGGAAAACCCTTGTCAATTAACACCATCGGTTGCTGCATTCACAAATGCAAGTTAAGACTCTGTTACACAGAATGGAAAACAAATATCAACAACATGCAAAAACTCTGCCAACTTCTCTGGGCTAACGCTCAACTGAGATGGATGGACACAAAATGGATTTTTGTGTTGTGGTCTGATAAAGTCACCCTTTCAAATCGGTTTTGGGATTAATGGATGTTGTGTTCTACAGGCCAAACAGGAAAGTTCAATTTCTAGTTCATTTTCATGAAGTTAATTTTCATTTATTTTAGGTTTTATCAACTTCAAGCACGTATGTAAAATGTGTAAGTTACCCAGTGGCACTTACAGATCTGTGAAGCACCATTAATGCTAAAGGGTACATACGCATTTTGGAGCAACATATGCTGCCTTCTAAATGATGTCTTTTTCGGGATCTCCCTGCTTGTTGTAGTAAGACAGTGCCAAGCCACATTCTGCATATGTTACAAAAGCGTGGTTTTATAGTAAAAGAGTGCTTGTGCTAGACTGGCCTGCCTGTCTCCCAGTAAAAAAATGAGGCGCATTGTGAAGCATAATATACAACAGAGGATACCAAGGACTGGTGAGCAGCTGAAGTGTTACATCAAACAAAAATGGGAAAAATGTTCTTTTTTCACAACTACAACATTTGATGTCCTTGGTTCTCAAATGATTATTGAACATTGTTAGAAGAAAAGATGATGTAACACTAAACTTTTTTGGAACGTGCAGGCATCAAGTTTAGAATAAGCGCATATATACAAGAAACAGTTAAGTTAAATAGTTGTCTTTGTACTGTTTTCTATTGAATATAGGCCCAAAGAGCTTTACAGATCATCTGTTTTTTTTATTTATATTTTACCTACTGTCCCAGCTTTTTTTGGAATTGGGTTTGTAATAAATGCCCTATTAAATAATTACAGTGATGGTGTGATATTATTCAAACTCTTCATTCAGCCATTATTTTACTGTGTTACTAATGATAGAAGTTAGCAAACCAGGAAAGCTTTGCCAAGCCTGGGTGTAACACTGACACTAAAAATGCTGTGAAGCTTATGACTTCTTGATAAACATAGACTCTCAAAGCTAATTAAATCATTAGGATGTAAACAAAGTAATTCAGAGTGGTTTGATATGAAATGCATCATCCTCAAAACAGACATCTTAAGAGTTTAATGCCACTAAAATCTCCCCCACAGCGAGTTACTGGAAAAAAATACAGTCTTTACATCCTGATGCCTGACCCTTTTGAGATAAGGTTTGGGCATAAAAGTGTTTTTAAATAATAAAGAATAATAATAGTGTTTACCAGTTTTTCCATCATCACCATTACATAAAAATCTTAAAAGATGCATGTAATTAACTGGTGGTTTTGGACAGTAAATAAAATGTGTGTATGTCTGTGTGTGTGTTTGTATATGTGTGTGTGTGTGTGTGTGTGTGTGTGTGTGTGTGTGTGTGTGTGTGCGCGTGTGTGTGTGCGCGCGTAGTTTCTGATTTAATCTCTTGTTCTTTCTCTTTTGCAATTGTTCTGCATCGTCTGATCATCTGGAGCCGGTTGATGTCTGACGCTATACTACCTGGACTTTTTTCATCTCCTGATCATCTGCCTGAGTTCATCTTGATAGGTCTACTGCTAGCACACCTGCAGCTTATCACATCCCTCTCTCTCTCTCTCTCTCTCTCTCTCTCTCTCTCTCTTTCCCTCCCTCTCTCTGTCTCTCTCTCTCTGAAGTAAATTAACCGCAGCCGTTGTTGGAGTTTGTGGTCTCTTTGATGCCGTGGGCTCTGAGCTGTGCTGTGTGTGTAATTATCTGTTATGGATTGGCGTTTAGGCTGCTGTTTTCATCTGTTTCTGTAGGTAGCTTCTCTGAATCATGAGCTTAAAGCACTTCAGTAATAACCCCACAGGTCATGACTGGACCTGCTGCATTCCCCAACTCACTTTTTATCTCTTTCTCCATTTTGCTCTCCTCTCTCACTTTCATCCCTCTCGCTCACTATTTCTCAGACGTTGCTCAGCATTTTAAATGTTTTTCACTACCAGCTACTTCATTAGAAACCCCTCCCCTGTAGCTCCACCTTGCTGGTGGGCAGGTAGAGACTAGCTCATCTGTTGATGCACAGTTTGTATTATAATCCTCTGACCCTACATCATTGGTCAGTTTCAGACCACAGAGCCACTCTTGACTGCACGTTTTTGAGTGATGGTAATTGACATTGATGGTCAATGATGACTGGGGTAAAAGGGGGCTGACAAATTGTGCAACAACAGATGGGGTTCAGTCTGTAATTGTACACCTTTATGGTGGATCTGTAAGGTACAGTACTGTGCAAATGCCAGAGACCACCCTTCAATAATTTGTTTTCTAGTCAACACCACCGATATGTACAAGTTATTGATATTTGAGAAGATATAATAAGATAATCCACTTGCAGAAGAAACTGAAAAGTAAACGTTAGTGAAAAGCAGGAGTTTCCCAAACTGGTCCTTAAAAGTTGTTTAAAGAAAGAGAGAAAATGAGTCTCCTAGCAACCACCTGGAAGACCTGGTAGACCCCAAAACTGCCCCATCAGATAAACAGCACTTAAAGCTTTCATCTCTGAGAGAGAGGAGAAAATCAAGCTGCTTCAGATCTGAAAACATCCACAGGTGTTTCTGTCCATCCTTCCACTGTGAGAAGACGACTCAGCGCTGTGGGTCTGAAAGGATGTGTAGCTGATCAAGAAGAACCTCACTGAGAAAAGGAGACGGACACAAAAGAAGAACATTTGTAAAGAAGCTGCTGATGTTCTCAGAAAAACTGAATAGCCATCCCAGAGTCCAAACCTCAGCATCACTGAATGTGATTAACTTGGATTGTGAGAAGCAGAAAATGCAACTTCTAAGACTGAACTTCGGAAGCTGGAAAAATATCTCTGCAGATTTTCTTGAAAAACTGAAAGCAAGTATCCCAAAAAGAATGGACGCTGAAGTAATGGTCCACCAGTAAATACTCAAAATATATATATATATATATATATATATATATATATATAGTTGTGGCGAACCCAAACATTGCTACTGTAAACCCTCCCACTCCCTCTCATAGCAGACGTATTGTGCTCGAGTTGAACTTTGACCCCCGTCTGATCACTTGGCTTTTAAGGAACAGTGGGGGCCCAGGCACCCCATGTAGGAACTGGCGGTTCAGCCCATAATCCTGTATAAAAGGCTCTAAATCCTCTTCTCTGGATTAGAGGTTGTCAGGCCTGAAGCCCATTTACTGCTCTCAACTCCATCACGCTGAAAAGAGTAACCCAGGGGGTCAGAGCGCCCCCACAGGCAGGGCAGAGGACCAACAAGGCCTGTTTAAGACCTTTACACATCAACCTAGACACTAATAAATGACACGAAAATGTTAAATATTTAGAAAGATAACAGTTTTTTTGGGCCAAAGCTGTGCATATAAGTCACAACATGATTATTCCAGAATTTCCCAGTAAAAATGGTTTTTAAAATGGAAAAAAGAAAGCATGACTAAATATCTAGAGCTGACCCTATGTAAGGATGGGAAACATGATATTTATTGTTTTCATGATAAATTGTGTCACAATATGTCAGTTTGAGTATATCATGAACATAATTAGTACTAATCACCGACGCACTACACATTTTATTAGAAAGAGAGTAGAATTATTGCTGTTTAATTGGACTTATAGCAGCACAGCATATAAAATGTTAAATATAAATAATGTTATTCTTTGTTTTTGATAGTGTTTTTTTATGTGGCACTTCTGGTTCTTTTTTCTCTGTTCCAACTTATCAGATGTCAGAAAAATAAATATTGTGGCAGATCATGTATTGTGAAAAGTTCTTGAAGTATCATGATATTATATTTTTGCATTTTGCATAATTAGAAAAATTAGAACATGCTATTTTTTAATGCTGGCTATAGCTCTGATTTATAAGGGGTAATGGGTTCTGTTGGATTTTACATGCTAAGTGCCAAATTGGCTATGATAAATTTGCTGTGCAAAAGGAAAAAAATGAATGAAGATTACTGCATAAAAAGTGCAAAATGCAGAAAATCCACAGGTGGTATAAGAAACCCACAGAAAAAGCTTCAGAGCTGTTAGTGCTGGTGGAGAGTGCAGTGCAGGAAATTGACAGAGGAAATGTGTTAAGAAGTGCAGAGAAGTGGTGAAAAGTGTTCAGAATTAGGTTGGAGTTTAGAGACGAGATTAGGGGAGAGAAATGGAACAGAAAGGGTTCTTTTAGTTTGAACAGGGCAGAATAATGGACGGATGAGGAGGAGAGAGAAAGAGAAAAGTGATTAGGAAAGAGAGAATGACGTGATGAGGAAAGAGAGAATGAGAGAGAGAGAACAAGAACGAGGGTGGGTATCTGTATCAGGTCAGTCGGAGTGATAACTCAGTCTGTTCTCTCGTCTTTCAGGCAGGAGTGTGTGCAGCAGGTGGGAATGGGCTGCTGTTGAGGTGCGAATGAGTTTGAGCTTTTTGTCCACAACAACTTTTTCATTCTCTCTTTCTACAGTTAAAAGTTTGGAGCCACCCTCTCAGAGACCTTTCTGTTTTTGACTATTTTCCATATTTTAGAATAACACTGAAGACATCATTACTCTGAAATATCACACTTGTGTTATTGATTGCCCTCCCGACATTAAAGGAGCACTTGTGGGATGTTGATGTGTGTGTTACTCAGTGCTCTGCTGGACCCACCACATTATCATTTGTTTAAATCAATACAGCCATAACAATTTATATAAAAATACCAGATGTTTAAAATATCACAAATGTCCAGCGTATGGTTCTCCTTTAGCAGCTGTAGCCAGTCAGCAGCCTGTCCATGTTGCCCCCCCCACATATATTCAAACACGTACACACACACACACACACACACACACACACACACTCACAGCAGGCCATGTAGGAGGAGAACAGAGTGAAGGGCACAGCACCTCCACACTTTTACTCCCCGCAGGTTCACCCAACACAATATAAATGAGGGGTGAACAGAGTGAAGACACTGAAAATGGGTTATTTTATATGTTCTTCACAGAAAATGAGCAAAAGCCAAAATCTGAGGTTGAAATAATGATAAATCGCATCATTTTTTCTTTTGGTAAACATTGAAAATGGGTCCCACAGACCTGAACAACACACAAGGGTTAAAAATATTAAAAGTAAATGTGTAGCATGTTATTAGAAATTGTATTTATTTTGTATTTATTTTATTTTGTATGTTAACTCTATATTTATTTTGTATTTCAAACTGAAGATTCAGTGTTTTCTGTGACTCTAACTGTGTGTAGTTTTGACATTGTGACTCTTGGTAGTATAACAGATCCACAGAAGTGCAGCATTCAGAGCAGTTAGTGGAGAGTGCAGTGCAGGACATTGACAGAGGAAATGTGTTAAGAAGTGTAAAAAAGTGGTGAAAAGTGTTCAGAATTAGGTTGGAGTTATAAGGTTGAGAGATAAGTTTACAAGAGAGAAAAGAAACTGAAAGGTTTTTTAGTTTGAACAGAGCAGAAAAGGCTAAGGATGAGGAGAGAGAGAGAGAGAGAGAGAGAGAGAGAGAGAGAGAGGGAGGGAGAGAAGTGATTAGGAAAGACAGTGATGTCTAACCGTAAACTGTAGAAGTTTAATTTCTGTATTTTGATAAGAATTTAGGATTTTTGCCAATATTCTGTGAAGCTTCTCTAACTTTGCAGCAGGAGGTGTGAAAGAATGGAGCGTGGACAGGTCAGCTCGGAGGTTCGGGGTGTTTTGGTGCAGAAAGAACTTTTCCTTCGTCGTAGAGAGAATAATAGTTTAATCTTCTTAATCATGCTGCTTTTCTTACATTGTGCTGTGGTGTTTTTGTCTGACTCTCACATGAACACTGTGTTCCACAGTTTACGTAACAGCTTGGATTCTTAGTCTTTCTTCTTTGAAGCTGAAGTTTGTTATTGTTTTTTTTCGAGGTTTTTCACGCAGGTGGAATGTGCTCTGCAAAGGCTGTGCTCGGTAACAGTGCAGCGTAAAGCACGTTCAGAGGTTTGAGGGAAGTGAAAAATTCCTGTGAAAACAGTTCAAAATGTTGACGTATTTAAACCTCACATTGCTGAAATTGCATTGACGTACGTACTTCAGACTCTTAGTGGGCTGAGATAGGACATTGTATTTATCTCTTTGTGGGGACCTGTCCTCCTCTGTCAGTGATAAGATGGGCATTTTGTGTTTGTGGGGACATTTGTCTACTCTCCATGAGGACAAATGCTTTCTCCACCAAAAGCCTTTATTGGGAAAGTAAGAGTTATTGAGAGGAAAAAGTTCATATTTTAAGGTTGGAACTGCATTCATGCACACCAGTACTCACTTGCTATCTTGCAGCATGTGTTTTGAATAGGCCTGTCGCAATTATTACATAAACGCCTGATCACAGTTATTTCCAGCTTCTGTTTTATTTTGTTTGGCTGTTTCATGAAGTTGAGACTCTTGGAAGTGGCTGAGTTGTAAGTGAGTTACACAGTGATTAACATGATGCAGCTCAAGCGCAATTTAGTTTCATGTAGATTTTAAGCAACTAATATTGCATGAAAGTTTAACTGTAAATCCAGCTGAACTTCTAAATCATAACACGTTTACATTTACAACACAGCGGTGGGAAACGTTATTTTATTTGAGCTCAAACTGTTTCTGTCATCAGTTTGTAGCTGCTAGGAAGTACAATAGCTAATCAGCTGCTTTCGCCGCTGTAGGGTCGTACTTCGTTGGATGAATACAGTAAAGAAAAGAAGACAATTAAATAGTGACTTTGAAAACACCGGCTGCTCTTTACACTGTGTGAACATTTCACATGAAAGGACCAATAGAAATGGTCCAAACTCACATGGAATAAAATCTCATACATTTACTTACATTAAGAACGTCTAATAATAAATGTACCATTTTGGAGACATTTTGTTATGACAGTGATGATTTGTTCTGCGAGAATTTGGCTCCATGTCAGATCTCTTTGATGACCCCTGATCTACAGTATGTGTGTGTTCTTTCTGTCATCCATCCATGTCCTCATTCATTCGTTCTCTTTTTCTCCTCTCTTCGTTTCCCTCCGTAGCGAATTGGCCGGATAAAGCCCCCCGTCCCACCCAGACGTTGCATTGTTTAGAGCTGAACTCCTTCCAGAGCATTTATCAGTGCCATCTTCTCCTTTCACCACTCTAACTCTCCCCCGCTCTCTCTTTTCCTCCCTCTTCTCCCTCATCCTCCCATCTCCTTCCCTCTGGACGAGGCTGAAAGGAGCAGTGTGAATGGGGTGTGTGTCTGTGCACTGAGGCGTTCAGGGTGTTAGGGGTCTTAGAGGTGTTAAGAGGGATTCAGGGTATTTGGTCCACTTTCAGCTTTACACTGAATTAGACATACTGAGGAGGAGAGTGTGTGGAGAAAAGAGCAGCAGCAGGACGGGGTGTAGAGTGTGTGTTGTGTGTGTGTTGTGTGTGTGTGTGCGTGTTTCTTTTTGGTTATTGAGTTTAGGGTTAACTTTTGAAAGTTCTTTTTACATGTACATTCATACATAAATATGGTATATATTATTATTATTATATATTCACTGCTGCACGAAAGTTTGTGGATTTGCACATAAATGTGACCATAAATATGATCAGATCTTCCTTTAACTCATAACAATAAATAAAGAGAACCCACTTTAACAAATAACACAAAAAGGTATACATTTTTTCATTCAGTTGTTGAGGACTCCCTCGGCTCTGTTATGGTGGTGAGGCGTTTTCATGCAGGAATGCCACATCTTAGGTTCTGCCTCAACATTTCTGCTGGATTCTGCTGAAGTCACTTCAAAATGCAACATTTCTTCTGCTTCAAACATTCTTTGTAGACTAAGTGGTGTTTTTAGAGTCATTGTTTTTCTGCAGGACCCACATTCTGTTAAGGTTCAGTTTATGGATGGATGCCTGAAAATTCTCCTGTAAAATTTCTTGATACTATCCAAAATTCATAGCTTCATCAAATGATGGCAATCTGTCCTGATCTAATAGCCACAAAACAGCTCCAAACTGTGATACTGCCACCACCATGTTTCAAATTTGGGATGAGGTTCTCATGCTGAAATGTAAGGTTCGGTTTGTTCCAAACATAACATTTCACATTTGAGCCATAAAAATCTATTTTTTGCCTTTTCTGTCAACAAGACATTATTTAATTAGTCTTTTGGCTCATCCAGGTTATCTTTAGGAAAGTTCAAACAGGCAGAAATGTGGGTGGTAATGACCAGACTTTGATGGTGAAGACTCAGGGGCAGACTTCGCCACACTCACACCTGATTGTCATCCAACTGACTGAACTTCCTGACCCTAATTATTATCACCTGTGCCAAACGGAGAATTCTTAAGGTTCACATACTTTTGCCAACAAAGACATTTAATGTTGGATCACTTGGTTCCATAAATGGATGAAAACAATATGATGATGAATTCACAAAATTTCAAGCAGCACTGTAGGCACTTGTGTATAGTACTATACAAAAGTCAGAGACCAGTTATTATTATTTATTTAATATAAATAGTATAAATATAAATAGTAATTTTTCAACATCAGGAAAAAACAAACAAACATACAAAAGCATATTTTTAAAAAAACTTTTAATTTCCATGCTTTTCGACAGTCTTGCTTTATAGTTTTTCAAAGATTTCTGCAGGGATGTTTTTCCACACCTCCAAATTTCAGTCTTACAAGTTTTCTTCTTCTCACCGTCCATGTAACAAACCCGTACATGTTCAGTGATGTTGAGGTCTCCACTCTTCTGAGAACACCAGCAGCTTCTTTCTTTGATTGTTTTAGTTTATTTCCTTCTCCCAGTTTTGGTGTCTGCCAGGTCTTATATGTCCAGTTACGCCGCTGTTCGACAGTGAATGTTGATTAGCTACAGAAACGGAGCTGTAAAATGTCCTTTCTCCCAAACGGAGGATGAAGCTATTAGAATTATATCAGAGCAGACGTCCTGATTATACTGAGTGAAGCTGACCTAAGAATCACAAAGTCCTGGATCTAATACAACACCTCAATACAGAATCAAACACAACCCCACAATACAGAATCTAACACAACCCCACAATACAGAATCTAACACAACCCCACAATACAGAATCTAACACAACCCCACAATACAGAATCTAACACAACCCCACAATACAGAATCAAACACAACACCACAATACAGAATCTAACACAACCCCACAATACAGAATCAAACACAACCCCACAATACAGAATCTAACACAACCCCTCAATACAGAATTAAACACAACACCACAATACAGAATTAAACACAACACCACAATACAGAATCAAACACAACACCTCAATACAGAATCAAACACAACCCCACAATACAGAATCTAACACAACACCTCAATACAGAATCAAACACAACACCTCAATACAGAATTAAACACAACACCACAATACAGAATCTAACACAACCCCTCAGTACAGAATCTAACACAACCCCTCAATACAGAATCAAACACAACCCCTCAATACAAAATCTAACACAACCCCTCAATACAGAATCAAACACAACCCCTCAATACAGAATCTAACACAACCCCTCAATACAGAATCAAACACAACCCCTCAATACAGAATCAAACACAACCCCTCAATACAAAATCTAACACAACCCCTCAATACAGAATCTAACACAACCCCTCAATACAGAATCAAACACAACACCACAATACAGAATCAAACACAACCCCTCAATACAGAATCTAACACAACCCTTCAATACAGAATCAAACACAACCCCACAATACAGAATCAAACACAACACCACAATACAGAATCAAACACAACACCACAATACAGAATCTAACACAACCCCTCAATACAGAATCAAACACAACACCACAATACAGAATCAAACACAACCCCTCAATACAGAATCTAACACAACACCACAATACAGAATCAAACACAACACCACAATACAGAATCTAACACAACCCCTCAATACAGAATCAAACACAACACCACAATACAGAATCAAACACAACACCACAATACAGAATCTAACACAACCCCTCAATACAGAATCAAACACAACACCACAATACAGAATCAAACACAACCCCTCAATACAGAATCTAACACAACACCACAATACAGAATCAAACACAACCCCTCAATACAGAATCAAACACAACACCACAATACAGAATCAAACACAACCCCACAATACAGAATCTAACACAACCCCACAATACAGAATCTAACACAACACCACAATACAGAATCTAACACAACCCCTCAATAAAGAATCAAACACAACCCCTCAATACAGAATCAAACACAACCCCACAATACAGAATCTAACACAACCCCACAATACAGAATCTAATACAACCCCTCAATACAAAATCAAACACAACACCACAATACAGAATCAAACACAACCCCTCAATACAGAATCAAACACAACCCCTCAATACAGAATCAAACACAACACCACAATACAGAATCTAACACAACACCTCAATACAGAATCAAACACAACACCACAATACAGAATCTAACACAACCCCTCAATACAAAATCAAACACAACACCACAATACAGAATCAAACACAACCCCTCAATACAGAATCTAACACAACACCACAATACAGAATCAAACACAACCCCTCAATACAGAATCAAACACAACCCCTCAATACAGAATCTAACACAACACCACAATACAGAATCAAACACAACCCCTCAATACAGAATCTAACACAACACCACAATACAGAATCAAACACAACCCCTCAATACAGAATCAAACACAACCCCTCAATACAGAATCTAACACAACACCTCAATACAGAATCTAACACAACACCACAATACAGAATCAAACACAACACCTCAATACAGAATCTAACACAACCCCTCAATACAGAATCTAACACAACCCCTCAATACAGAATCAAACACAACCCCTCAATACAGAATCAAACACAACCCCTCAATACAGAATCTAACACAACACCACAATACAGAATCAAACACAACCCCTCAATACAGAATCTAACACAACACCACAATACAGAATCAAACACAACCCCACAATACAGAATCAAACACAACACCACAATACAGAATCTAACACAACCCCTCAATACAGAATCTAACACAACACCTCAATACAGAATCTAACACAACCCCTCAATACAGAATCTAACACAACACCACAATACAGAATCAAACACAACACCACAATACAGAATCTAACACAACACCTCAATACAGAATCTAACACAACACCACAATACAGAATCTAACACAACCCCTCAATACAGAATCAAACACAACCCCTCAATACAAAATCAAACACAACCCCTCAATACAGAATCAAACATGAACCCTCTTTCAAAATTACTTAGATCTTCTTTTGCCATCTTGCTTCAAAATCGAAGTCAGCCGGATCTGCTTAGAGCCGGGAGCACGATAGGATGTTAATTGCTTAATTGTACCCCACAGCGTCTGTCTGGAAGCATCTTTCCTCGTTATGTTTCTCATTTGTTGAGGTTTTTCTTTTTTTCTTTAACCTGTCTGTATATGTGACTCCACATTCTGACGCTGTATAAATAACAGTGTGTGTGTGTGTTACCAGGTTCCTGCTGTGCTGTCACCACCAACTGGGATCATCAGCCTTTAGCTAAAAGCACTGTGGCCTGAGCTCTACAGAGAGCTATTGATTTCCACAACAGCTGTGCTATATATTGTACACTTAATAAATTCACTGCCTGTAATTGAATAAACTTTGTTTGGATAAGAGTTGTTGGCTTTAATGAAAAGCCACATTAGTTTCGTGTCTCTGCATGGCTGCTCTTTACAGCATTACTGTTTGTTTGTTTGTTCGTTTCCTGGATGTTGCTAAGGGTCTTACTAGAGCTACATTTGTACCTAGTTTGGCAAAGACTTGTTTGGTCTCTGCAGTTTACATCTTTATTTTTTGATTGGAGCTACAAAGGACAAAGTAGTTAACAAGGAACCGAAGATTATACTTCACCAGTCAGTTTTGTGTAACCTACATACCTGCATAGACTTGGTTATGTGGTTTTACTGTATGACATAATTTTACAGGGATGTTTTAAGTGGGAAGTGCTTCAATTCGTAGCAGGATATCCGTCCTGAAAACAGTGGCGTCTAAATGGTAGATGTCCTTTTTCCTTTGTCCTTTGAATTGTTTTTCGAGACACAGCAAGACACAGCAGTACACAGATAACCAACATAGCAACCACAGCTGATGCACTCCTCGCTGTCTTGGTTCTCTCATGCTGGACGAACTTTATCAAATGAGCCGAGCATCAACCAGTCAGATAGTTGATATAAGGCATTATAATGTTTGTCAAGCTATACATGCACATCTACAGCTGGAGATGGTTGTATTGGTTGAAGAAAGTGGATGAAAGTGGGAGAGCTCAGAATTTTCCGTCAGTCTGTCTTTGCATTGCTTCAGCAGTCTCTGCAGTTTGGCCAGATATCTGGCAGTTAGAATTTGGTAAATGAATGAATGAAATTATGAATGAATGAATGAAATAATGAATGAATGAATGAAATAATGAATGAATGAATGGTACTAAGCTAATAACTTGTTGAAGTGGATGGTTTTGATCGGTCTGGCGATGATGCTGTCAGTGAGAATGTGAAGCTGGTCAGTGCAGAGTGTGTGTGACCAAGAGGTGATGTTGCCCAGACAACTCAGTGCTACTCAGATGTGAGGACAGTGCGTCATAGGGCCCCCCAGGGCCTTCAGAGGAAATGTCAGTAAATTTAAGCTAATTTTTATTTCATATAATCTTCACATTAGTTGCAGTTAAACTCTGTGAGTATTGTAGTAATACTTTTATTTTATTGTTAAATTTTGCTTGGAAACAAAAGGGTTAAAATCTTGAATTGGCCAGTGGAAATAGGTCCTTCACAATTTAGTAGTAGAGATAGGAAATTTGGACAGAAGGCCTTACATATAATTAGGAAGTGAGAGTGGAATGTTTTCAATTTAAAATGCGTGGTGCTAATTTAGTGAGAGGAATGTCACTCTAGGCCTTCTAGCTCTGATATGACAGTTCACCACTGCAGTGCACACACACACACACACACACACACACACACACACACACACACACACAGACAGACAGACAGTTATAAAAGCTCTAGAAAATCTCTAGCAAGAATAAAAGTGACTTCCAGGCGATTTAAATAACAAATAAAGAGTTCTCAGAGTTTGTGTTGCTGCCTAACTGTAACTTTTCCTCTCTTTTCTCCTCCAGCTGTGTGTTGTCCACCGTGTTGAGGTGAGGGTGTGGTTGCCATGGTAACCATGCCTGCTTTGCCCCTGCGTTCTCCTGGCCCCTTAATCTTCCTCCTCCTCTCCCTGCCGCTCATTATGTCTCAGAATCCTCCCCTCTCCATGACCTCGGACCCCGACCCACTGCCCTCCCGCTCCAAACAGTGCAGCAGGAAAGAGCATCCAGTTACATCCCACTCAGGTCAGACAGAGAAACGCTACATGCCCCCCCCCTTTCTCTCTCTCTCTCTCTCTCTCTCTCTCTCTTCCTGTGTTCCCCCATTCTGAGAGCAAGTTCAGTCATATAAAAACATTTCTGCACATTTTAACACACAATTACTGTTTATATGACTTTAACACATAATAAATAACTAAACAATTGCAGAAAAATCACAGTTTTCATATTTGTTTGTTCTCTGTAAAGATGTTAAAGTTCTAAAATGAAATATTACACATATATTAGACTGTAGAGAATGTGTACATTATTGAGGAGTTTTGTTCCAGTCTGCATTATAGACTGTTTTGAAGATTTTTCTTTTTTTTCTTTATATATGTTGTTGGGCTTCACATGTACAAGAAATATCAGCACTATATTATGATTATAACCACCTTTATTAGAAAAATAACAATGTGTTTTCCATTATATGTCAGTTGTTATTCTTTTCAAAAACTCTTTATATCCAAAACTGTTCCAAATGGATATGCAGCATTTTGAAATTAAACTCCTCATTTTCACCTAGAAAACAAACAAAACGTGTAATCTGACTGGGGTGCCCAAACTTTTGTACCTGACTGTATATGATATCAGTACAGCCTTAGTAAATAAACCTACCATAGACGTTTATTAACATCCAATCAGCTGATCTAAAGTGAAATATTATGCTGAGGTCAGTCGTTCTATAAGCACTCCGACTCAACATTTAGAAATAATTAATAACCTGATTCACCAAACTTTGAAAATTCTAAAAAAATATGTGATTTAAGCAAAACTCCATGAAGTGTCCAGACAGGCCCTGAGTGGATCGGTGTACAGTGAGTTAAACCCACATGAAAGTTATAATTGGACCTCGGGAAAAATAATGTAGGGCCCTTAAACTTAAACTGAGGCTGAATATCTTTGAGGATGTACAGATAAACTGCTGTGCTCTCATATCAGTGTTCAAACAGAAGCTCAGTCTCTTCCTCCCTGTGTCCATCTCTGTCTTTCATTTGAATCCCTTTATTACCTTGCATTGCCAGCTGAGCTCCAGCCGTGTCCAGTCTGTTCTCTGTGAATCTGTCTGGGTCTGACTGAGGCCAGAACAGCTGCTGGACAGACGTTGGAGTTTAAATAGCTGGACACTGTGTCCATCTGGACTGGACAAGTGTGAACAGTAGGCCAGTGCTGTATTGTAGGCGCCTTCTGGACTTTTCACCCAGAGTTCTGTCCGCACAGCAGGAACAGCTGCAGTAAAGTGTGGTGTTGAGTCTCATTGAGACAGGATCGGTTTTGGGGAGACGGGCTAAAGTAATTATTTCAGAGAATCTCTGTGATTTCCATCCTAATTTTTAGTGTCAGTAACGTCACACTCCTGCATATGATTGTTTTTTACTACTATAAAATGAACTGTAGAAATAACCCCAGAATACATCGGTCCTGAGGGAACTGACATTATAAATAAATATTCTAGCATTATAAACAAATACTCCATCATATCCTGTGGGTAAGGAGTTTTTCTTCAGCATTGACTCGAGGAAATATGTATTTTTATGCTTTGTGCTCCAAAACAAGCCCAAGTAAAGCTCCCATATTAGCATCGGTCATATTTCAGCTTCACACCTCCTCTGCGCCGCTGCCTCACACAGAAATCTAGGCTTTGTTTACAACAGAGGGGGTTAACTCTGGTGCTGGACGGCTGGTGTAACTCTGCTGCTGGTGACCATCACTGTTTGCTGATTTCTACTCAAACACACCCACTGAACCTGCCAATTAACAGATGAGTTGAGTCAGGAATGCATTACAAGCCCCATATTTTACTTTGTTCTTGCATTTTATTCTTTTGCTAATATCTACTTATGATTTCTGTGTATGCAAAAAAAAATGATTGGCTGCCCTGATTGATCAGGACTCATTCTGAAAGCAGTGAAACACTCCTTATAACCTCAATATGAATCGATGAGGCTGAGCTGTTCATATATAGATTGTGTAGATTCTGTATTGTTGTTGTTGTTATTATTATTATTGTTGTTGCTGTTGTTTACATAAACATTTCATGGTAAAGACAAAGATATTTTCAGGGGAGGAAGGAAGGGAGGCACAAAAGAAGGAAGGAAGGGAGGGAATCCCATACTTTATAAATCTATATTGTTTGAGAAATGTCAGAAGGTTTTCAGTTAGGATGTTTTTACACTCCTGGATTTATGATTCCTTTAATGAACACAAGTTCACTGAAAGCTCTGTAAGAAAATCAGGCTGACAGACTGATGTTTCCTCTGTGTGGTGCTGGATTCGTCTCCAGGCTTTTCTCCACACAAAGAGCTACTGTTCGTTTGATGTTGTGCTAAAAGTGTTTAAAGTGTCAAATATCATTTTGTTAAACAGATTCTCTTCTTTGTTCTCTCCTCTCTGTTCTCTTCCCTTTCCTTTTTGTTTTCTATCTCTCCTTTCTCTCTCTCTCTCTCTGTAGCTCTGAGTCCCTGGCTCTCGTCCTTTTCGATATCCGGAGTGAGTGATTACTCTCAGCTCACTGTGGACCTCAGCAGAAACCAGCTGATAGTCGGGGCCAGGTAACTCACTCACACACACACACACACACACACACACACACACACACCGTCCATCTTCACACATTTCAACAGGAAGGAAAATCTCAAAGTGCTCTCCTTAAAACAGCCTCCTAACACAAAGAGATCAGACTGAAAGAAAAGAGGAGTGTTAGCTTCAGTCGGCTGCTGCTCAGATTATTCCTCTGAAAAAACAGCCCATGTTAACCCTCGTCTTCATCTGCAGCTGAGCTCTCATCCCTCCTTCATCCCTCCCTCATCCCTCCTTCATCTCTCCTTTATCTCTCCTCTATCTTATGTCTCATTCTGTCTGGTGCTATTTGTTTCTCCATTACGTCTGCTGAGCCATAAAAGAACAATATTTGAACAATAAAATTTTCCTCTGGGCTGTTACTGACACACATACATGCACACACATTTATCTCTTTTTCATCTTTCTCTCTGTATCTCTGTCTGTTTCTCACTCTCACTCTCTCTCTCCCTGTCTCTCTCTCTCTCCCTCTCTCTCTCTCTCTGTATCTCTCTGTCTCTCACTCTCTCTCTCCCTGTCTCTCTCTCTCCCTCTCTCTCTCTCTCTCTCTCTCTCTCTCTGTACCTCTCTCTGTCTCTCTCTCTCTCTCTCCCTCTCTCTCTCTCTCTCTCTCTCTCCCTCCCTCCCCTTATCTCTGTCTCTCTGTCTCTCTGTTTGCCGTCTCTCACACTTTTACTATCTCTCTCTGTCTCTCTGTAGAAACTATCTCTTCAGGCTGAGTTTGGCTGATCTCTCTCTGCTGCAGGTGAGCTGAATAATGTTCACACACACCATTTCATCTAATGCCAGATACACAAACACACACACACACTCACACACACACACACACACACACACACACACACACACACTCACACACACACACACACACACACTCTCTGTCTCTCTTTAAGAGTCTTCACCTGTTCAAGCCTGCTCACACACACACAGATACACACTTCAAACTCACAGCTGGACAGGCATCTGCTGTGACTGTGTGTGCATGTGTGTGTGTGTGCATGTGTGTGTGTGTGTGTGTGTGTGTGTGCGTGCCAGTTCAGTGGTGTAGATCAGACAGACTGGAGTGTGTCAGCCTGATGTTCTTCATCATCCTCATTTTTCTGAGTTTGCTGCTCAGAATCACAATCACTGATTATTCACCTCGTACAGTTTTACACGGATGTTTTTGTTGGTGGTTTCAGCAAAAATAGACAAAAGGCTCTTTTTACAAGAAATGGAAATACATCAACTACAGGCAGAGCAAACTTTGCTGTTGCCATATGGAGAGTTATTAAACTCAGAAGTATGGGTGTTCATATCACTTCAGCTCACCATGCAAAGGTGTGTCACTTCATCTTTAGCAAAGTTGCCAAAATTGAATTTTGAAGATGTGTCTAGAACTGTCAGAGAACCAAACACGCAACAGAGCAAAGTCTGAACAAAGAACACATTCTGCGTGGAACAGTTCTTTCACATCTGCTGGAGTAGCTAATATCTACAGAGTAGAGGGTTATAATCATGAACATGATGGACGTGTAAAAATAATTCTAACTGAAAAGCCAGATTAGCCAGGTTAGCTGGAGGTGCTGACGTTCATTTTTGCTATCAGGAAAGTAGAAAGGGAAAAGATAAACATGCACTCACACTAATGGGGGGTGCTGTGTCGTGCTGTGTCTTCATGGTCTGTAGTGCCATTGTGGACGTTTTCCACAACCATCTACTCACCACTGAGCACCTGCACTAAAGCGTCTGGGAACAGCAACAACTTAGAAAACGCAAAACTGCCTTCAGTGTAAAATTAAACACCAGTCGTGAAATAGTGACACAAAGGTACCACCCCTTTATTCCTTCCTCCCCCTAATCTCACAAACCTCTTTCCTCTGCTCATTGTCAGCTGAGATGCCATCGAAACTGAAGTGAGGCTGTTTTTGTCCTGAGCTCAAACACTTGGGTAAATTGTAGAAGCTCTGCTCAGCCTTCGTTGTTATTGGTGCTGTTTTAGCAGAAGCAGCGTGACCCTGTATCAAGAGCTTCTAGCAGAAAACATGTGGAAATGTGAAAAAGGCCTTTATCACTGCAGAAATTAAACAGATGTTCAGTGAATAGTGTGTAGATACATATATGCACATGTCAGTGTGAGTAGTATGTGCAGGCATTATTAAGATCAGTGATATTTGCAATAATTAATATGTAGTGGTCTTGATGTTGTTCATCATCCTCTTGGTGTCTGTGACACAGCATCGTTATGAAGTGTGGAACCGGCTCACAGGAGAGCTGGACAAGCTCAAGTACAGCCTCCACACGGCGGAGTTAGTTTAAGAGAGCTTCAGAGCTTCACTTGGTGGGTCTTTAATAAGTATAACCTCATTTACTGTTGATTTTGATTGGTTCGAGTCTAGAACACAGACAAAAATACCACCACGGTAAAAAGATACCAGTGCATTAATTCTGATTGATGTATGTGTTGATGTATTGATGTATAGGGTTTATTTAATGTGCTGCATGTGCAATTTTGTGAATCTGGCCTGGTCTCTTTAATTCAGGCTGGATTTGTCACAGATTAAAATTGTTCTTCTTTTTCCCTCCAACATCGACTCCAGCGTTTTCTGCCAATACCCATCAATACTGAAATGCCATCTCTAACAAAAAAAACAAACCGTGATACGTCACTATCTGCTATGCAGAGAACCACCAACTTGCTGCTGTGTTAAGTTTTAAAGTACGGTGGGAAAATATTGTACTGGACTGTTAATTATGGCTGTTGTGTGAAGTGTGTTTGTGTTGTAAAGGACTTTCTCTCTCTCCCTCTCCCTCTCCCTCTCCCTCCCCCCCCCTCCCTCTCCCTCTCCCTCTCCCTCTCCCCCCCTCTCTCTCCCTCTCCCTCTCCCTCTCCCTCTCCCTCCCTCTCTCTCCCTCTCCCTCTCCCTCCCCCCCTCTCTCCCTCTCCCTCTCCCTCCCTCTCTCTCTCTCTCTCTCTCTCCCTCTCCCTCTCCCTCCCTCCCTCTCTCTCTCTCTCTCTCTCTCTCTCTCTCTCTCTCTCTCTCTCTCTCTTTCTGTCAAATCAAATCAGTCAAATCAAATATGCTTTATTGGCATGACAGGATATAAGACCTATGTTGCCAAAGCTGTAAATACATCTTAAATTGAATTATTATTAAAATATAAATGAATAGGAGAAAGAAAATAGAAAATAAATAGAAAACAAATAGAAACAAAAATAAATATTGTAGTACATATAAGCATAGAATGAGTATGGACATGCCAAATGTAATAAAATACAATAAAATAAAATTAAAATTCTACCATTACCACTATTAATAATAATAATAATAATAATAATAATAATAATAATAATTAAAAACTAAATAAATTAATAAAACAAACAAGGTATATATGGAAAATAATGTAATACATTTTGAACATCAGGAATTAGAAATATTAATTACATAACTGAAGATGTGCTGTGTTACATTTTCTTCTCTGGTCTTGTGGCAGTTCTGAATAAACTGTCCGGCTAAACTTATTGTTTCTACATTTTCTCCCAGTAAAATCTTCATTTTCTCTGAGTCGGTCAGTTTGGGGAAGGAGGGGGTTTTATTAGTAATTTTGGGCAGAAAAGCATCTCTGATGGTTTTGTATTTTGAGCATGAAAGAAGGAAGTGATTCTCAGTTTTTATCTCTCCTGTCCCTCTCTCTTTTTCTCTCTCTCTCTTTCCCTCTCCCTCTCTCTGTCTCTCTCTCTCTTTCTCTCTCTCTCTGTCCTTCTCTCTTTTTCTCTCTCTCTCTCTCTCCCTCTCCCTCTCTCTCTGAAGTCTGAACTTCTCAACAGTGTGTCAGAATGTGAGTGATTTAGAGTGACGTCCACACATCCACACACTGACTGTGCTCACTGACTAAGGCATACACTGCATGGTTTTAGCCTAATTTTACCCCCTTTGCCCCTTCTGCCAAATTTCCACAATCAGACTCAGTATTCCAGGTCGGGATCTTGGAAGTGATTACAAGCTCTATGATCTAGAGGTGTGAGAGGGAAACGAGTCAGTCTTTACTCTCCTTGAGATCAGACGCCTTCTGATATGTTCAAACATGTTTTTTACAACTAAAAACGTTCCTGGCGTGTCAGTTGGTCAGAAACATAACCGAGCAAGTTATACAAGCAGCAGGTAATGTCAGCGCTAGACAAGTGAAGAGGAGGTGAGGAGACTTGCTGCATCAGCAGGTAGAGGAGCTGTTCACTTAACACAGGCAAATAAGAGCTCTTACTGTTTAAAGTAGATCCAGACATCAAGACAGTTGCTTTACAGTTTCCTCCAGTTACCAGCCTGTAATTAATGTCTCCTGCTTTTGCTGTAGAATAGAAAGAGATCTGTGTTTCCCAACAACATTTTCATCCCTAGTTTTTTCTGCTCTGCATCATGTGTGCAGGGTAGCGTTCACAGGCCTGGTCCAGTTTCAGCTTCACTGTGTCACTTGATGCTGGAGAGATTTGGGATTTTAAGCGCTTATTCAGAGCTAAAACTCGCGTGTGACCTTCTCTCTGTCTAAACTGAGTCAGAGGGAGATGGTCTCTGTTTCAGAAATCTGTCGGGACTTTAGGAGTCGTGTAGTGTACCGCTGGCTTTAGGCTTTTCCTCTGATGTCCCGTCTGCACTGCAAATGATCCTTTGCAGTCATTTCACATTCGTGTTTGACCGCTGTGTTTCCTGCGGCAGCTCTTGTGAGACTATCTCTCTGCATCCTGTATTTATGGAGGGAATTGTGCTCTGGCCGTGTTTCTGCATGCAGAGATGAGACACATCAGACACAGAGGAGAGGAGCGAGGGTGCGTTCGCAGGACGGGTGTGGTGGAGTAAAAACAGAACCCCTCTGAGTGTCCACAGGCAGCTGACCTCTGACCCCAGGAGCTGTTTACACACTTGATGGATGAACCCGTCTGGCTCCGTGTGTGGCTCTCGTAAGGCCAGAGAGATTAATGAAGATTGATTTTTCATTAGGGATGCACAATGATGTCGGAATCATATCCATATTGCCAGATAATTGTTTAATGAAGTTTACAGGACCAGTGCATAGGTTTGACCGATTATTTCAACTGAAATTAGTGTAAAAAGTCCCTGTCTTGTCTTGGTCTCAGTATCGTTTGGACTGCGTTGCATTGACGTCCCTGTAGTTACTGAATAATAAGCCTTAGTATGAAATAAACCTGGATTGTTAGGCGGTTAAACTGATTTGACAATATTTTTTCAGACACCTGGGACACCATAGCAATGGCCTATCACCCACCTAACAACCAGCAAGCTTGTATACCATAGAAAGCTCACAGCAACACAACAGCAACTACTTGTTTAAAACTCCAGCAGCACTGCTGTGTCTGATCCACTCAGACCAGCACAACACACACTAACACACCACCACCACATCAGTGTTACTGCAGTGCTAAGAATGATCCACCACCCAAATAGTACCTGCTCTGTGAGGGTCCATGGGGGTCCTGACCACTGAAGAACAGGGTAAAAGGGGGCTAACAAAGTATCAGAGAAACAGATGGACTACAGTCTGTAACTGTAGAACTACAAAGTATATAAACCCAGTTATCAAAAATAACCATCAATGTTCTGCAACTGCTTGACTGTTGAAGTGTTATTAGCTGCCTCTGTCGAGCCAACTGGAAGTTTGTTCACAAACTTTTTCTTTCTAGTTCTGTTTGCAGTTTTAGTGTGACTCGCTCTGAATTTGAATTTTACAGAAACAGCCTGTTACTATATTTACCTATATTATTATTAATCTCCTGACCCAGTCTAGCAAGATAGTCCAGTTACAGAGCACATAACATGTAAACTGGTTAAAGGGAGTCTGTTTGCAGCTGCCACTGATGTTCAACTGGCTATTCTTCATTTAGTTCCATTTAATGGACTTGGACTTCAGTAATACGCTGTTTCATACAGTGAAGTAGTGACTCTGTACGCTGGCTAAACCTCAGAGTGCAGCAAGACTTAAATTAAAGTGAAAGTGCTTTACAGCAGAAACTGTGAAATGTAGACATTGAGATCAAATATCTAATAACTGTGTATATTTTAGACTTAAGACCTTTAATCATTTTTTAAATCTGACAGTCCTTTGATCTAACAGATGATCCGAATGTTATTACAGAAACAAAACTGTTATACATGTTTATTTTTTTATAAGGCTATTTTGGGTATTTTCTGGTCTCAGTTTCTAACTTTTGAATATCATATTTTATTTCCCTCTTTTTTCTCATTAACAGCGTTTTGCCTGTTCTCTCGCTCTGATATGCCTTAAACCACAGATTTTGCTCAGAGTGAATTAATTTCCTGCACAAGCTTCAGTGTCTGTACTTCTTATTGTGTGTGTGTGTTGAGGGAGTTCAGTTTACTCAGAAAGTTATTCTAATCTGCACACTGTACATCAGCCTAAAGCCCAGAGACATCAGAGTTTCAAAGAGTTTCAGAGTTTCAAAGTTCTTTAGATTTGTGCAGTGTGTTTATATCAGAGCTGTTTCCAGCATCGCGTCCCAGAAGAATAAAAACTCTGTAGAATCAGCTGTTCAGGTATAAAAGGCTGAGAGAATAGCCAGCGTTAGTTTTCAGTAGTGTAAGTCATTGAGCTCAGACGCTGAACACTTTCACATTTTTCACTCACCTGATTCAGCTGATTCTGCTGAGCTGCCCATGATCCACAACCAGATGTGTTCTGTCACACATACTGCTGCGAATTTGGACACCAGACACCAGTTACAGCAGAAAAAATCCAATTCAACATGAAAACATTAGTCAAAATTCCTAAAATGTGTTATTAAATTCAAGTCATTTTAAACTTTTATGTGTGTGAATTAAGATTTTAGGAATAAACATTTGATTAAAAAGCAGTACGTTTACCAGATCATTGTAGCATTGCTAGCTACCTAAAAGGGGTGTTATAGTTTTTAATTTTTCATTTGTATTTTCGTTAGTTTTTCATTTTGGTTTTCAATTTCAGTGTAGTTTCAGTCTTAAGGTACATTAATAGTGATTGTTTTTATTTTCTAAAAAGTCATAGTCTTAGTTTAGTTACTATTTAGTTTCAGTTTTAGTTTGTTGCATTATGAAAAACACTGTGATATTAGGTATTTGATAAGAGTGGAAACAGTAGACTGTCCTTAAAACAGCCAAACACAGAAGGCATTTCATCCTCACACTAAAAAAAAACAAAAACTAAAGTTTTCTGAAAATGTAAATAAGACAAAACGTACCAGGTTTGAAATATGTTTATGTGATTGGGGTAAACAAAAAAAAACAGACCCAGAATTTCTTATTTTGGCATCACAACTACAGAATAATGCAGAACCTCAGAGGTCTGTTCAGCCCTTCATGAGCCGAGTCATGTGGAGTGCATGGGGGCGAGGATTAGAACCATCGGGTTAATGGCTTTCTGTAGAAAAACATCATAGTCATGAGGTTTTATGGGGACAGAAAAAAGCGTGTATGTCTGGTCAGACAGTTCCCTGCTGGACTGAACCCAGAGCCTAATCACACTGATAAGGCTGCAGGAATCAAACAGAGGCTCGGGGGAAATGCTTTTAGGTGTGTGCGCATGTGTGTGTTTATCAGCGCTTATCAGACACTTTGATTGTTTTCAGTGCTGTAAAGCTTCCCCCAGGGCAGATGATAATCAGTGTAAATTCACCCTAACCCCTAACCCCTGCCCTCGGCCAGCATAGAGCTCCATTGCTCTTTCCTCCATTCAGCACACAGGCAGGCTTTAACGGCTTTAGAGGGCGGTGATATGTTGATTTTGTGTTTCAGAACCAGGCCAGAATATAAACTGAGGACTGAACAGAATCTATTGCCACTTTTCCACTGTTGCACCAAAGAATAGAAAGTACCAAAGAACTCCTACAGAGGTGGCACTGGGTCAGTGACGACATCACATCTGTGTGATAAAGTAGTTGTTGTCGCTCTTCATTCTGTCGGTTTTCCAGCTTCTTCCCACGTATAACCATCCTAACTCTGGAGCTGATCATCAGTATGAATCTACAAACACTGTAATCCAGCTGTGTTCAAATATGTGCCACTGAGTACATTTAGCAACAGTTGGTAAAACAACAGGCTAAATATCATAGTTATGCAGGTCTGTCAATTTTAGTAAACCCATTTACAATCATACCTGTGCAGCAGAATGATTTTGAATAAATTGAGCTGGATTAATAATGGCAGTAATCCAGGCTAAAAGTTGAGGCACAGCCAACAGTCCTTTTTTAGAACTAGTTTAGTTTCAGACCATCATTTTACTACCTTTGTTTGCACCTTAAATCCTTAAATCATGTCTTGTCTAGTAACAAATAACTAATGTGTACATAACTAATGTGACCGTAACATGTTTACAGGATTGGAATGTAACAGAGTAAAAGTACTCAGAATACAAAAGTGAATTATCTGTATTGAAGTTCCATCTGAAGCCTGAGTAGACTGATAAATCACTATTATTAATCTGAGTGTTATTAAACTCTTTTGAGAGATTACTGAGCCTCATAGTCTCCTCAGGAGTGCACATATTTTCTCACAAGTGATAAGCTTTGGCATCGTACTGGCACGTGTACCGTGGAAAGTTCCGTATGTGCCGTTAACTAGAAGTCGCTACTCGCTTCACAGTGTGAGATTTTGTTGTTGGGATGTGGTGCATTGTTGGCTTGGATATTGAAATTGCAGTGGGATTATGGGAGCAGCAGTGGAGTAAAGCAAGCAATGAGAGCCAAAATAATGAATTTTGTATTATTTTTTGTATTCATTTGAATAATTTAATTTTCCATGAAACGTTAACAGAAACATTAGGACAGTTAAGTTCTTCCACACCAAACTCACCCAGTCAGGCCTTTATGGAGCTGCTTTGTGCACTGGGGCTCAGTCATGCTGGAACAGGAAAGGTTCTTCCCCAAACTGTTCACACAAAGTTGGAAACTACAGTTGTCCAAAATGTCTTGTTCTGCTGAAGCATTAAGATCCCCTTCACTGGAACTAAGGGTTCTAGATCAACCCCTGAAAAACAGCCCCATATCATCATCCCTCCTCCACCATAAATCATTAAGTAATATTAGATTCTAGCTCTGTTGGTAATTATATGGTAAGCAATAAACTAAAGCCCTGTAAATTCAAGTTCTTTGTAAGTGATGTAAGTGAATCATGATAATATAGAGTTTTGTAATATTTTATTATTATCGTGATAGATTTTTTTTTAATAAACAGCAGGCTTTTCTGAGCACATTGTCTACACTTTAAAAACACTGACCGAATGCATGTTTCACTACAAAGACAGCCTAACTAGTCCTGTTTAACTGGATTTAGTGCACAGTGTCAAATGTTGAATAAAATATTGTACCCAAAGTTTTTGATAGCAGTTTTCAAATTGTGGCACTAATACTGTACTGTGTCTGTGTCAAAATATCATGATATTGTGTGTCAAAGTACTGTATGTTCCACATCACCCATCCCTACTATAATATCGTTTATCACAATTCTACAGATGATAATCATAATTTACATTATGATGCTATCTTAGTTTTTGCTCCTGATCGATTTTTAAGGAGAACAGAGGAGAAAAGCCGATGATAAATAGTCACATGGGAATTTCTAAAGCCTAATCTACTTTGAGCCCAGAACTGTGGGAACAAGTGCAGCATCATCTCTGATGCCCTTGGAAAGCTAATCAGGAGAAAGTGTGGCTGAAGTTGTTGCACTGTTTTACCTGAGGGTGTTTTGTGTCTTATCACAGCGTATTCGTTATCAGTGGAGAAGCTAAAAGTGTGTGTTTGCATCCAAAATGCAAATATTGATTTATTCTCACGCACAAGCGTCAGCTAATTGGCTCTGATGAATGTGCTGCGTTTGGCGTCTTTTAAGCAGAAGAGGCACTAATGTGTGCTGGAGTATGAGAATGCAGCGCTCAGGCCGGATCTGTCGGAACACTCTGCACAGCTGTAATTCCCTACAGAAGTGGCGAGCCGCTCCATTAAAACCTCTGAGTCATGCTCTTTCTGAACAACAAAAACATCACGCAATCAGCTCCTTTCCACTCCAATTAAAAAAGTGAAGCAAAAGTGTTGAAGTGCCGAGCAGAGCGAAGCCTTCCTTTGCTCTGAGACTTGGGATCACAGCTGGAGGGACAGCAGCGAGTGAGCTTACCTGTACAAAATCATCTGCAGGTTTTGGCATCAGTTAGTTTACAAGTTCTTAAGAAACCTGATAATGTGGAAATATCATGTTTACAAGAGTCAGTAATTAGATTTCTTACTCAATGTATGCATCTCTGTGAATGAAGGAACATGATGTAACTTTCATTTTAACATTGATTCCGTTTCTGGCTGATTTATTTGTTTTTTTTTTTTTGGTTCCAAATTGTACGCAAGGCTGGCTTTTGTCACCATTTCACAGTTTTAACACTGAATTAAGACTGTAGAGGTAATCAGAAGTAATGTAGTAATGTAAGTAGAGAGTCTGTAGAGATAATTTATTGTAGCGACTGTTTTGTGTGCAGCTCTTTCCTATTAAACTGTTTCCATATATGGGCAGATACAGAAGATCAGATGAATGGTGTATGTGAGACGACTCACATGATTACTGAAGATCAAGGGGCCTCATTTATAAAATGTGTTTGAATTTCGCTCAGAACTTATTTTTAAGATGAGTTACTAGCATTTCCTGCAATTGATCTATAAAAACTGAGTATTCATGAATTGCACACTGTAGTGGTCTTGGCCGTTCATACGTCAGGTTGGAAGCTTGCATTCACCTGTGGACGTTTTCAGGTCAAATTCTCAGTTCATTAAGTACTTTTTAATTGTGAATTTTCACATATGATCATTTTAAGATCAAATCTGTGTGTACAAATGTTTTTATTGCATTTCTTGAATACGATATGAGAAAATAAATCATTCTCTTGAATAATTGGGTAACTGCTGAAATCACACCATATTATTAGTGTGCATGTAAATATCATGAATTAAAGCGGTAGTTTGGTAAAAATCTGATTTATGCTATTACATTTATCCCAAATGTAGCTGATCATTCGGTGTCTGAAGTTTGCTTCTTTAGTTTTGCACTGAAGCTACAAGGCTAATGTAGCTAACAGGTAGTGTAACCTTATGCCAAACCGATTAGCATTCTGCTAACCGTGTACTTAAGTCATCACACTTGCCTCACACTGCATGTATACATTAGCTGGACATTAGCTACCTCAGCCTCGTAGCTCCAGTGCAAAACTAAAGAAGTGAACTTCAGACACCAAAGTCTTGGCTGATTGACATCTCTCTCTCTCTCTCTGTCTCTCTCTCTCTCTTTCTCTCTCTGTCTCTCTCTCTCTCTCTGTCTCTCTCTCTGTCTCTCTCTCTCTGTCTCTCTCTCTCTCTCTCTCTCTCTCTCTCTTTCTGTCTCTCTCTCTCACTCTGTCTGTCTGTCTGTCTCTAAACTATTATATATAAAAAGGACAAAAGTATGTTGCAGTGCTTTAACAGGAGTAGCAGCGTCTTGTAGCCTGAAATGTCTCTATACTTCATTTTTGTAGTTAATAACGTCAAACAGTCTCACTAAAACAGAAACGCCATAAGTTTCTTTGAGAGTGTTTAACATTTTAACACAGTGTGAGGCAGATATGCTGTGTATTAGGTAGAGATGCACCGATACAACTTTTTCTCTTCTGATTCCGATACTGAAACCTGATCCGTTAGGATCGGCCGATACTGAGTACCAATACCGATACTGACTCTATCTAACCTAACTCACCTTCAACTCCTCTTATTTATACAATTACATTTGAAAAATATTTTATTGTGGTAATGCGTGAGATATATTTTGTTATATATATAATCTATATATATATTTAGTATTTACTGTTATACAATTAGTAATAGGAACCATGTTTAACAACTTAAGTAAATGTAAAATATCTTTATTGTGCAAAACAGTTAAAAACATAACTGAATAGTGTTCAGATAAACCTGTGGTGTTTACACATCAGCACACAGCAGCTTCTCTGACTCAAAAACGGAGCTGAATGTTTTTGTACATCCAAATTTCTTGAGTTGTTTGTCTCAAACGTGCGTCTCGTTCACTTGCGCTGCATCTCTGAGCATCAGCTCAGTAAATATCACTGTTGTTCACTCAGTATCAGCGACTTTCAGTGTTTTTCCAGCTTCAGAAGTTGCTTCGTGGTATCAGTCATAGGTATCGGTGCCCATCACTGATACTGGTACTGCGTTTAAGAGCCAGTCTCAGCGCTGATACCGTTACAGTATCGGTGCAGCTCTAGTTTTAGGTATGCAGTGTGCACAACGCTGACTGGTGAGGTTAGCTACATTTGTGACCGTGGTGTGTGGTGTGTACTGCAGAGTGCGGCGTGGGGGGTGGATGAAGACACACGGAGGTCCTGTCAGAGTAAAGGAAAAACAGAGGTGAGTGAGGGGTGAAGGGGCAGCTGTGGGGGTGGGGGTGGGGTGGTAAACTGAGGCAACATGAGTTTCAGTTTGGAGAATATAAATGTGAATTCACTCACAGCTTTTCAGTCCTTGCTTTCTCTCTCCCTCTCTTTGTCTCGGTCTCTTTGTTCTCTCTGGCCCCCCTTTTTATATATTGATGTATAATCAGGCCACTTTTCTCTCTCAAGACTGACGACAGAATCTCTTATGTTTCGTATTCTACTCTCTTTCTTTCTCAGGATGAGTGTCAGAATTACGTCCGTGTTCTCCTGCTGAGTGGTCCTCGTCTCTTTACGTGCGGCACTAACGCTTTCTCGCCCATCTGCACCACCCGGCCCGTCTCGGATCTTGCCCAGGTCGTTGATTCAGTCAACGGAGTCGCCCGCTGCCCGTACGACCCCAAACACAACTCGACCGCGATGCTGACAGACAGTGGAGAGCTTTACGCCGCCACGGTCATCGATTTTTCTGGCCGCGACCCTGTCGTCTACCGCAGCCTGGGCAGCATGCCCCCCCTCCGGACTGCCCAGTACAACTCCAAATGGCTCAATGGTACACAAAGCTTCAATTTATTAGAAAACCCACCGTGTGTTTCCACTCAGGGGCCACTCTGTGAGCTGTACCCTCCTTACAGGTCCACTGTATGGATCACTCTCTGAATCCATTTCTGACTTTTAACTCACTTGGAATTTACTTTAAAATCCTTTTGCTGTGAGTGACCCTAACCTTAATTATCCTCAAAACAAATGATTTTACATTCCAATTTGCCACTATTAAAGTAATTATATCACTACCGACACTTTAGCAAATTTTTCGGTAGTGACAGTTTTAGTTCATTTTAAGCAGAACTCATACATGCAATCCAGGGCATCCAGCAAACACAGCTTTGAACAGTTGTACACACAAAAAATCATAGTATTTTTTATCAAAACATGAAAAAAGTCTCCTGAAGTGCGGAAATGTGTGTTTTGTAAGTGATTTTTAATGATACACGCTGATTTCCAGACTTTGGGATGCCTTTGCTTCAAAACAGTAGACTCACTACTAACTGCTCACCAGATGACCACAATGGACAGGGATGCAGTCTCACTTCCTGCTCTGAAATACAGGGATGTGGCTAAAATAAGGCTCCGCCTATGGACTAAAACACTGTGTTTCAGTAGTGACATAAAGACATGATACAACATTTTTGAATAAAGTGTTTTTGTTTAAAAATTAAGCTTGATGAATTTGTTTTCTTCAACTTTAAGACAAATCAAAAAGATCTTTAAAAAAACAGAAAAAATACAGAATTGTAATATTATTATTTTAGTTGAAGGGTTTAGGACAGCCACCTCCAAACACACAGTACCCTATAAATCATGATTTTGTTTAAATTTATCTTATGACTATCTCTTACTAATATCTTACTATCTAATTAGATCATAACAGAATCCTTGTAAAGTAGTTTTTTACTGTGGGACTGCAGTTTAAACTAATTTGGTAGAACAGTCCATATAGGTGCACAAGTACAGACTGTAGCCATCTGTTACTGCCCCCTTTTACCCTAGCCATCACTGGTCATGATTGACCAGTCTGTTCGTCTCCCTTTGCGCCGCCATTCAAAGTTCCATCTGTGAAACAAGTGATTTCTTCTTTTATAGTGCAGGAAAACAAAATAATCTGGATCATTTACATCTTTATTGTAATATGCTTTCTGTAGCAGGTTACAGTCTGTCATAATGGCTGCAAAGATCATATGAACATTATAGAGTGCTTTTCTTTTTAGGTCAACAGTGTGTTGAAACTGGCCCACCACTAAAAATACCCAGCCAAGAACAGCTCTGTGGTCAGAAAATGACCATTGAGAATTAGCATGTTTTAGCTGCAGTCTAAACTTTAAACCAGTAAGGTGGAGCTACAAAGGGGGGTTTTGAATAAATTGTTTTGAAAATAGATTTGAAAATGTTTTAAAAGATAAAATCCACCAGCTACAAAATAGATATTCAAGGCATTGAATGTAATTTACATGCAGGCAGGTTAGCGTAGCAATAAACAGTCCCTCTCTCTCTCTACGCTGTTCTCTCTCTGACAGAACCTCACTTTGTCTCTGCGTACGAAGTCGGACGCTTCACTTACTTTTTCCTGCGGGAGACGGCGGTGGAGCAGGACTGTGGGAAGGCTGTGTTTTCTCGAGTGGCCCGCGTGTGTCAGAATGACGTAGGCGGCCGTTTCCTGCTGGAAGACACCTGGACTACATTCATGAAGGCCCGGCTGAACTGCTCCCGCTCCGGAGACGTGCCCTTCTACTACCACGAGCTCCAGAGCACCTTCTACCTGCCTGAACAGGACATCATCTACGGAGTCTTCACCACCAACGTGTGAGTCTATAAACTTTCTCCTTCTGCTCCAGGACTGGACAGCAGGTGATGTAATCGGAGATGTAACAAACGACTAATTTGATAGTCGAATGATCTATCGATTACTGAAATGAATAATCGATTATTCGGATTATGAATCACTACATTACCAAATAACGTTTATGTAGCTATTAGGTTTTAAATTTAGCTTAAGGTTGTTTTATTCGTTTACTAACAAACAATGAAGACAAAGATGAACTACATTCAAGAAATCACTGTTTTAATGAACTGTCCTGCTAATACAAAAGATAAAAGAATAAAACTCTAATATTTTTCCTGTCAAAACTCATAACCAAGGTTGTGCAAAGTGGCAGCAACAAAATATAACAAAACTAAATCAGTTTTCCTTTAATCAGGTAAATAAAAAATAAATCTAAATTTAAATGTTACATTTAAACAGTGCGGTCTGTGCTCTGTGCTCTGTGCTCTGCTGTCTGTCTGCACTTTGCTTCAACTAAATTCTGCCATCACAGGTCTTTAGTGAAGCGGAGTCGATTCTGCGCGGTCCTGTGAGAGCAGATGTTCACTGCTGCAGCGGGGGGGCGCTCTGACGGAGCGGAGAGGAAAGTGGAGGATGTTTGTGGAAACTCCTCTATGAACAGTTCAGTGAACGATTTTGTGTAAACCCTTCATTTCAGCGGTGACCCTTCGTCCAGTTGCCCTGTGTGTCCGCTGAGAAACTGTTGGCGAGTGGAGGACAGAGACCTGTGCGCAGTCGCTCTCCTGTGTTCGCCGCACCTGACCGCACCGGCGGCCTCGACGCTAAGAAAACGACGCAGTGTTTAAACTGTGAAGTGAACAGAGTCGCTGTGAATAAATTACTTGCTTTTCTGTTCCAACTCCGTTACCGATTCCAGAGAAAATGCGTTTCGAAATAGAAACGTTCCAGCTCGGCTCAGAACTCGAAGCAGACAGAATTGACCATTAACATCAACTAAGCAGCTCACGAGCACAACTATGGCCGCGTCCCAAACCACACACTTCTGTACTTCACACACGGTATGTGCGCTATTTTTACACACTATTCAGTGAGCGGGTTTGCGGTTTGGGACGCGGCGCATCTTACCGAGATGAATCTTCACCCAGTGAGCCGAGTTTCCTCTTCAGACGCTCCAGCATGGAGGAGGAGCTCCAGCTAAGCTCGGCTTTACAAACAGCACAGCTACAACCTTGTGTCTGAGTTTAGCTCCGCGCTTAAGGATTCTGTCCTCGAGGCTGACGTCGCGGTGTTATTAACTCTCCAGTGAGCGGCAATGTCAAAACGTTCCTAGTGAGCGCGAGAAAGACGCGTAATGACGTCACCAACCAATCGACTACTAAATTAGTTGACAGCTAATTTGGTCGTCGATTTTAGTCGACTAAGTCGAATAATCGTTGCATCCCTAGCGGAGATCAGTGATGACTGACTAGTAACTCAGCATCTTTGACGTGTGATAATCGTTCATATTGGGAGAAAAGTAATGATACAACATTTCGTTCCCTTTCACTGTTAAAACAATGGATTGTTTTATTAATACAGCATTAATAAGCCAGTAGTGTCTCTGCTGTGAGTTTCCTACAAACAGTTGGTCTAAAGAAAATGCTTTTCTTACATTTATTGTTGTTAACAGTCACTAATTGTTAACTTGCAGTTGCCATATAAGTGACTCCTGTAGAGCTCTGTGTCTCTATGCATTATAGCAAGAGAATTAATAACATCTTATAGCCACTTGTCATGACTTTCTCAGGGACTGTTTGTTCTGTTTGATGTAAATTATGTTAAATGGAGAAAAACGTTCAGCATTTGGTGTGATGTCACTGTGTGCAGTGTGTGTACAGCTGCCAGTTTATTATGGGTTCAAATGCGATCGTTTTATGTAAAGTAAACTTCAGATCCTTTTTTGCCACGAAGCCCAGCACATCCATAGTTAAAACTGCAGCTCTTGTGATTTTGATATAAAATGATTGATCATTAAGCTCTATATCATATGACTACAATGTGTGGTATAAATCAGGCAGAGCAGCAGTTTTAGCCTGTTAGTGATCAGCTTTAAGGGTCGACCGAAAACACTGCGAAAAAACAAAGACCTGTTAGTGATCGTGATGAAAGTTTTTCAGAAGGCCATCTTAGAATGCACCCCTTATAGGACTTAGTCTTGAAAGGGCTACAGCAGCCGAAGATGATGCTGGATGCTGCAGTTGTCAGTGAATATCTAGAAAGGTCTGTTTCCTTTGGGTATCATCAGAACTGGACCTGAAAATTGGCCTGATCTGATGAATCCAGGTTCCCTTTGCATTCTGCTGGTGGAGGGATCAGAATTTAGCCCAAGCATTCTGAGTCCGCAGAGCCTACTTTCATCCAGCGTCCTGTAAAATCTATAACCAAATGAATTTATTAGTTTCTGAAGGCCAAAGGAGGCGCGCACTGCTAGATAGATGTACCTAACAAACTGGCAACTCAGTATTTATCCTGCTTTAAATGTAGCAGATCCAGCTTAAAATGGCCTCCCTGTGTCTCTGCTGCAGTACTAGTCCAAGTCTTTAGCTTTTTGTCAACTTGAGATGATTCGTTTTCCCGGGGGGACAGACAGTAATTGTCTCCTCTGCTGGTGATGCAGGTAATTAAAAAAATATCAATGACATGTTTTGAAGGTAATGCGCTTTCTTGAGCTGCGATGCAAAACCTGAAAACTTTATCCTCGGCTGGTTGTTTTCATGTGCTGAAGACATATTTTGGGTCAAAATGGTGGAATCATCACTCACCTCCATGCCCCATCTTTGACCTCTGATCTTTGAACTGGCAGAAAGTCTGTGTTTAGCCAAGACATAGTTAGTGGAGAAAGTATGAGAGAGACAGACAGAATGACAGATTAAGCCTGGAAAATAAAAGGGTTGGAAGAACTGAGGGTCAGAGCACAGATGTTCCGGACAGGTCAGGAGTCAGGCTTTGTTTCTTAACAATGTGTGTCCAACACTGCCTTAAGATTAAAAGCCTGTCTGCTCTACGATTCTCTGTTCACACCAGCTGAGAAAATAAAAGAAATTAGGCAGCATTTTATTTTACAGATCAGTGATAAGTGGGTAATGATATGATGAGATTATGGTAACTAGTACTAACCTAAGGATTACATGCTAATTTTGCAGTTGTTACTAAAAATAAGTTAATAATTATAGCGGTAATAATGGTAATAACTGCTAATTACCCATAAAGAAAATGTGAATGTTCCAGTGGATATAAAATAATTATTTACCACTACAGTAAAAGTATATAATACTAAACAATAAGTCAGTCATTGTAGGGACAGGGTGTCCCGTTCTCACAGCATATTGTCTGCTTAATTAACATATCGCCCTAGTTTTTTTAAATCCTTAATAATATTAATATTAATATTAAGTCTGTTATCACAAAACAGTGAAGTAGCTCTGCAGAAGTGATGTGCTATTGGTTGGTAAAATTCATGAATTCTGCTTTTTTCCTTACCTTTTATGTATTAAATGTTCGGGTGCTGCATGACGTACATCGTTACAGACTGTATTAACAGTAAATCTAAACCGTTTTGGAGCTGTAAAAGGCAAACTTACTGTCTCTCATCTCACATCATGTGATAACATCAGCTTAACAAAGATAACAAATGTTCACTCTATTACTCATCAAAGTGTTGAATCAAGTGTGAGAGTTGTGCAAACTGAAGCTTCGCATGGTGATCTTTCAGTTCAGCTGCACTTGATGTGAGTAAAAGCCCTGAATAGCCCTGTGATGATCTTAGTGGATAGTTTTCACACAAAAGGCAGGTTTTCTGCAAATGTGACAGGAAGGCTAAAATGAGATTCTCAGCTTGTTACAGTATTTGTGCCTCTGCTTCTCCTGCAGTAACAGCATTGCTGCCTCTGCAGTTTGTGCCTTTAACCTCAGCGCCATCACTCAGACCTTCAACGGACCGTTCCGCTACCAGGAGAACCCTCGCACCAGCTGGCTGTCCACCCCTAACCCCATCCCCAACTTTCAGGTACTGAAATACCTGCCGCACGTTTTCTACAGCCTCAGCATTGGGCAGGCCAGCTCCATTCCCACATCTTAAGTTGAACTGTGCCTGAGTCTCAAGCCTCAAATTTAAATTCAGAGAAACCTAATTGCAGTGTTTACAGTCCTAATCCCAGTGTCGTATCCCAAAAACATTCCAAAGTCATTCTACTCAATAATTAGGGTCCACTGTCAGTCCCACTGTCCAATCCAAAAGGAATTCCAAACTAACTGTATATAACTCTGATCTTTAATTAGGGCAGTTTGGCCAAAAATGTCATCACAATGAAAATGTTCATATCAGTCGATATCAATAATTATCAGGATAAATGTCAAACTGTTATTTCTTTCAGGTTTAAAAGCTGATTTTTACTTCTGAGTGAAAGTTGAAGAAACCAGACGGTTTTAAACTCGTCTTTATGATCAGATCATGACAAACAGCAGACATTTCACAGATCTGTCGTGGGATTGTGGGAGGACGTTTCCCTGGTTAGCTGTTTTTACTAGCTGGTTAAAGCAGCTCTCTCACACACAGCACGGCGACGATTTTATAACATTCATAATTTAAAAAGTTAACAGATTATTTTAGCTGTCTGGTGACGAGGGCTAGGCTAACTGGTTACAGGTGCTAAACTGTTTAGTTTCTCACCAACACCAGTTTAGTATGAACAGTAAACATTAGCTGGCTTGGTAGGTCAGTGATGGATCACACCGCCTTACTGCCGTCACTCCTACCACATCCGCGTCAGAGCGTAGCACAGTATTCAGACACCAGACAGCAGACGTCTGGGTTTCTCTGTGCTGTTGTCGTAGTTTAAAGGGAAGAGCTGCAATATTTCTGACGCTCGCTGTGCAACAGACGGACCTCAGTGGCATTAACTGCAGTATGGTTTACTCACAGCAGACAAACAACGTCCTCCTTTTAGCTGTGTTTAAACTCAGGAAAACAGCATCAGTTCAGCTGTGCTGTGTGAGTGACAGAGCCCTGCTTCATGTTAGCCACTGGGAAGCTAACGTTCTCCCACTCTCCAGTGCCGCACGTACAGCATCCTCAGTTTAACACAAACCCAATGCTAAAATATGACTGTTTAGTGACGTAACACACAGACTACTTTGGCTTTCGGTGTGTGGGGCAGACGTGATTAACACTGCGAAAGCTTGTTAGGATATTAGTAGAGAAGTTCGCTCTGGGTCAGTACAGTTACACCACTTATTTTATCCCAGTGTTTCATTTAAATGTCAGATGCTAATGTCCAGTCCAAATCTGCAGTCCCATCACATCACATTGTCCTGACCCAGTGTCCCATCTGTACCAATGTCTTTTTTTTCAATGTCCAGTCCCATTGCCCTATCGCAGTGTTCTGTACCTGCGCCAACGTGCCATCCCACTGTCCTGTACCAATGTCTCATCCCAGTGTCCCATCCCACTGTCCAATCACAATGTCCCATACCAGTCTCATTCCAGTGTTCCATGCCAAATTACCATCCTAGTCCCAGTGACCCGTCCCAGTGTACCATAACAAAATTCCTTTCCAATGTCCTTTCCAAAATTCATCCCAAAGCCCTGTCCCAAAAATATCTGCATTTCTGTCTGAGGGTCAGTTATCATCATCATCTCTATCTTTATGTTCTACTTTCTGTCTTTTTATAGTTTAATATCTTTTTGTTTCCTTCTCTTTTTCTTTCCTCTTCTGTTTTTCTCTCAGTGTGGCACAGTAGGAGATGGTGGTCCCGGTGGGAATCTGACAGAGCGCAGTCTGCAGGACGCACAGCGACTCTTCCTGATGAGTGATGTTGTGCAGCCCATATCTGTGGATCCCCTGATCAGCCAGGACAACATCCGTTTCTCCAAACTGGCCGTGGACATCGTGCAGGGCCAAGATACACTTTACCATGTCATCTACATTGGCACAGGTTAGAACGGAAAGGAAATTTTACCTGAGGCAGGTTTGTGACCTTTTCTGTAGGAGTTAATGTCCTTCCTATAGGTCATTCCTGCCCATTGGACTTTCCTGCCTATCATTAGTTTTCTGCTCATAAACCCAGAATATCTGAGGATGTTATATAAACTGTAAATTCTGATTAAAAGATAAGCAGTGGAGTCACTGAGGTCTTAAAAATTACTCTCAGTACTCAGAGGCTATAACTGCAGGTGTTGTGTCTGTTTTTTTTAATTCAATCAGAATATGGCACCATCATAAAAGCGCTCTCCACATCCAATAATAGTCTGCGTGGGTGCTACCTGGAGGAGATGAAGCTCCTCCCAGAAGAGAAGCGGGAGCCAATCCTGAACCTGCAGATCCTGCAGAGTGACAGGTCTTTGTTTGTGGGGCTGAATAGCAGAGTGCTGAAGATACCACTGGAGAGATGCTCCAACTACCAGACCCAACGGTGAGGCAGCTCAGTTACATCTGCTCTTTGGCTTTCTGCACCTTTGGGTTTCTGCACCTTTGGGTTTCTGCACCTTTGGGTTTCTGCACCTCACATTTTGTTTTGTTTAGTTTGCTTTTCAAAACTGCTCCCAGTCTTTACAGATTACAGCTGTAGTAGATAAATCTGGTAGGAAATAAAGCATTTTTGGCTCTGGATTAAAACAGTTTAGTATCTATAAAGTTCTTAGGGATGGACTGATGTAGTTTCTCTGGGCCAAAGCCGAAATCCACTATTTCTCGTGTACATATATACCAATAGATGAACATGTGTAACATGTAGAAACTGGGACTACAACTACCTGGATTAGTGTTACGGAGAAGTGAAACACTTGTAGAGAGTTATAAAAAGAGGTGTCACAATATACATACATACATACATCATCTAAACCGCTTATCCTTCTGGGTCACGGTGGGGTGGGTGTCACAATATGCAAATTAATATTCATTTTTTGATACAGGGTCGCGAGATGATAGATGCTGTGAATACAGTTACAGTTTACATTATAAAATATGTGATATTGGGAAAAGTGTCTTTAGTTCTGTTTAACACAATCCATGATATTCTAGAAACTTTGATCATGGACTTCTTGCAGTTTTTTGTGTTTTTTATTTATTTTACTTTTTTATGTACTAGTTATCCCTTCAGCAAGCACTGTCGTCTTTTTGTGGAAAAATAATGTACCGTATCATGATACAAATAGGCTATACGTATTATATTGTGACAGTTGTGCATCATTGCGTATCCACCTGGTGAACGTTAGCTCACACAGTGGCCCGGCATTGCCTGAACCAGGGGTTCCCAGTACATTGATCGCGATCGACCAGTCGATTGCACAGTGCACGTTGGTAGATCACATCTCATTCAAACAGACTATTCAACACTTTCTTCCTGCTTCTGGTGGTGGACAGATCAACGTGATTGACGCGAAATGTGGCCATTTACTGCTTTTTACCATAGCTGCACCACAGCTGCCTAAAGCCCTGCTGAGTTCACCTCTAGTGGTCTAGAAAGTTTTCATTTATCAGTTGCCAGTTTGTGTAGCGTCATTTTTGTGTTTTCTTTTGAAACCTACATGGACCCTTTCAGTGGATCAGTGCGAGACTGAGCACAAAGAAACCGAACACTTTCCTCTTCCAAGCAGAGCGGGAGGAGGACTGTTTTTTTACAGTGTCAAACTCCAAATGCATCTGCTTCATTTGCAAGGAAGCTATCGCACTTCCCAAAAAGGGGAACGTCGGGAGGCATTTTTGAACTATACACCAAAACTATGACGGCGAATTCCAAAGTGAACTCAGGAAGAAAGAAGTGGTCCAGACTACACAAAACGATGACCGATGATAAGTTTGCTGTGCAGAATGTAAATAAAAATAAGATGCAATGATATGCAAATTTTTTTTTAAAGGAAAATACTACAAGGGCAACATATCAAATATTGAAACTGGGAAATTTTATTGTGACCATGCCTGAATATCCTCCTCGTCCACATTCTACCCCCAATAAATTCTCACCTCTCTCTTCAGTTTCCCTTGACAAAATCTTTGAATCCCACCTTCACCCATTTCCTCCCTCTCTACTGTGGCTGCTTTCTGTTAGTGAGTGACATTGAACACAGCGAAGACCGGGCAGAACGTCCTCCACTGTCTCAAGCTCAGTTTGAGGTGTTTTTAGAATGACTTCTATTAATAAAAGATATGGGTCTCAAAATAAAATGTCTGCCAAATTTTGACCCTTTGACCTTGGTGTGAATAAATTTTGAATAAACAAGTCGAATACCTAAAAAATTGCACAATAACCCAGCGATTATTTCAGGAAATGGGAGGAATTGTTTCTATTCTACTATCGATTCTCTGTTAGCATTTAGCCTCAAACTGCACAACATTTGTATTTAACCAGGAACCCAAACATTTCCTGAATTGTGCTGCAGTTTGTTGGAATCACCGCATGTACAATATGAACTTCATGAGGCTTTATAGAAGTTTTTTTTCAATAATTTTAAACTTTTTAACATTGTCAGCTACTCTTTTCAGAGCAGGTGTAACTTTCCTGTCTGTTCCTCCTAAAACTCTCATTCACATTCATGGTGCTGCAGTGTTGCTGTCTGAATGTAATAATGTACCTGGAGTTACGGACGACGTGAAGGAGGTGGAGATGAAGTGAATAGCTGTGTTTATGGGCAGTTTGGGTTATAATATTATTCACACATAAATCCCAGTAATGCCCTGAGAGTGAGAGCTGGAAAGAAAGTGTGTGTGTGTGTGTGTGTGTGTGTGTGTGTGTGTGTGTATGTGTGTGTGTGTGTGTGTGTGTGTTTGTTGAGTCATTTGAAACCTGTTCAGCTTCTCTGCCAGTGACTATGAATAGAGCCCCATAAACTGGGCAGCATGTTTAAAAATAGATAGAATATGTTTTATTCTGATTTGGAAAAGTCTGCATTTATATAGTGAAAGAAATGAGTTTTGCATCATAGTTATTGATCTGTTTTCTACATTCTGAATGTTTTTGTCTCTGGTGGATGGTGTAGTTTTCTTTTGAATAAGAAAGTCTGTCTTTAGTGCTGCAAGTGTTGATACCAGGGTTGAATTTGGACTCTAGTATCAGTACCTAGTCCTGAACAATATATTGTCTCAGGGCTGGTCTTTGCTCTAAGCAAAGGAAGGCAGCCGTCTAGGGCCAAAAGCCAAGAGCCCTGTGAAAATGTAAATTAGATAGGGCTCATTCTACTGAACTGGTTTAAAGTCAGAGCTGAAAACACACTGTTAGCACTTTTAACTCATTTGGACTTTAGACTAAAATCCTTTTGCTTTCAGTGACCCTATAACTTGATTCTGTTTAATTGATTGAAACGAATGACTAAACATGCCATTTCGTCACTAACAAAACAATCATAACGCTACCAAAATTTTACCAAATGTTTCAGTAGTGACTGTTTCAGGGGTGACCATTTTAGCTCATTTTGGGCAGAATTCAAAAACGCAGCCTGTACATGAGCAACAAACACAGCTTTGAACAGTTTACACAAAAATTTTATGAATTTTACAGTTTATGAAAAAAAAAAATCCAAAAAAAACAAAAAAGTTTACTTAATTGCAGATAAAGTGTTTCAGTAGTGACAATTCTTAATGTTCCACACTGATTTTCAGACTTTGGGACACATTTACTTCAAAACAATGGGATCTAACTGCTCACCATGTGGCCATGAGGGACAGGGATGCAGCCTCACTTCCTGCTCTAAAATGCAGGAGCGTGGTTAAAATAAGGCTCCGCCTATGAACTAAAACTCTTTGTGTTTCAGTAGTGACACGGAAACATGGGACAGCATTTTTTTTTTATTTAAGAAGTAAACATCTCAAAATTGCTATTATAATCATTGTTTTAAATACTATTTTATTGTATTATTGTGGTTTCTGTTATTATAATAATAATAATAATTATTATTATTATTATTATTATACATGTACACTGTCAGAAAAAAAACATACTATACAGGTACATTTTTGTTTATCAAGATACAAACAGTGTAAATGTACCCATAAAGGTAAAACAGTCTGCTTAAAGGCGAATAGTGCACCTTAAGGGCACACTGCGTTCACGTTTCCAGTGGAAAGGAGCGGATTTGTACCTATTCATAGTCTAATGTTTTAAAATAGAAAAATAAAATAAGTGTGGAGTCCTTTTGCATCCCTGTGGCATGAGGGGTGCTGCCCCAATGACAGTTGAATGCTTTTTTCTTGGAATGTAAAATCATTTTCGTAGAAATAATAAGTATATATATATATATATATATATATATATATATATACCCCCGGAGCCTGTGACCACTCCCCACCCCCCCACCCCCAGCCCCATCTGTGAGTGTGTTATAAATGGTTTAAAATGAGTGGTTCAAGTAAAAGCACATAGTAGATGTTTGTACACTCAGAAACACACACCCTCTTTGTGCTGGTGTTACTGAATATGATTTTTGCTATGAAAGTCTGTGTGTGTTGGTTATTTTACTTAATGACTGTGCAGTGGAAATCATTTTACACACACACACACACACACACACCCGTTGATGTGTAAATACAGACAGAGAGCTGTTTGCTCGAATGTTTTTGTAATAGCAGGTAATTTGGAGCTCCTGCTCTTTCATTTAATAACCTTAAAAGGAAAATTCCACCATTTCCTGCAAATGGATGAGTTGTAAACAAACTCATTCAGAGTGGTCTTACAGATGTCTTTAGAGTGGTGGTGATAGGAACCAGGGGTCGCAATGTCTACAACACAGGTTATCTACTATCCAAAACCACCAGTGAACCTATACATCTGTGGAGTTTTGTTATGTAATGTTGTTAATGCTACCATCCTTCCAATCCTCTCCGCCATGAATGGATATTTAAAAGTACACTTTAGGACAAAAACCTTAAGCAAAACCATCACAAAACAGTGTCTGAGACATCAGTCAGTGTATTCATAACCATTTCATGTAACAGCCTTATGTGAGGGAGCTTTCAGAGCCATTAAACTCTTCAGAGTTATTTGTGTACAGTTATGTGTCTGGAAACGCGTCTGCCGAGCGCCGACTATCAGGGTGAGAGAAACAACAATCAATCAGACGAGAAATGGAGGATACGCGAGGCTGAAGTTAGAGCTTTCATGCACTCCAACCTGATGAAAGTGTCAAAGCCCAGCTTGTTGACTCATAGTCTAACGGGAAAAGGAAAAAAGGAAACAGCGCCTGTGTTGATGTGTTTTTATGCAGGAAGAGTGCAGTCGAATCTCACCTGGTCACACTGGGGACGCGTTTTAGACAGAAGTGTAAATGCAATCTGTCCAAAGTCGATCAGATACAATCTGGATAAGAAACACATGCTAATGTAAGGTGTAAACAGACTCACTGATGGACGTGAAGCTGAGAGTTAAAGATAAATTCACACAAAGGATTAGCAAAAGCTGTTTAATGCTAACAAAACTTTTGCAGATTTTTTAAAATAGTGAAAGTCAGAAAACTTTCGAATGTAGGCGACGTCTCCCTAATTTATCTGTGTGTGTGTGTGTGTGTGTGTGTGTGTGTGTGTGTGTGTCCTTAAGCATCAAACACACATGTGTCACAGCTGTCTGATGCTGTCAGTTTGTTAGCAGGATTGTGAGACTCACTGGTGTGAAGAACCCCCTGCTGCTTTTGTGCATGTGTGTGTGTGTGTGTGTGGGTGTGTGTGTGTGTGTGTGTGTGTGTGTGTGTGTGTGTGTGTATTTAAAGAGTGTGGTGTACAAATGGCAGATGTTTCCAGATAACTGTCTTGTCAGGCTGTTCACTCTACCCCATGTTACCTTAGAAAATTAGAAAAATACAGGATTGTAATTACACAAATTATATAGTACAGAATTAATATTACAACCCCATTTCCAAAAAAGTTGGGATGCTGTGCAGAATGTAAATAAAAATAGGATGCAATGATGTGCAAATCATGTAAACCATATTTTTAAAGGAAAATACTACAAAGACTACATCAAATATTGAAACTGAGAAATTTTATTGTTTTCTGAAAAATATATGCACATTTTGAATTTGAAAAAAGTTGGGACGGGGGCCTGTTTACCACTGTGATTCATCACCTCTTCTTTAACAGCACTCTGTAAGCGTTTGGGAACTGAGGAGACACTGCTGTAGTTTAGAAAGTGAAATGTTTTCCTGTTCTTGTTTGATACAGGATCTCAGCTGCTCATCAGTTCAGGTTCTCCTTTATCATATTTTTCGTTTCATAATGCGCCAAATGTTTTCAGTGGTGACTGTAATACATGCAGAATGTGGTTTTACATTGTCTTGCTGAAATAATCAAGGCCTTCCCTGAAAAGACGTTGTCTGGACGGCAGCATATGTTGCCAAAACATGTATAGATCGTTAAGCATTAATGGAGCCTTCACAGATGTGCACGTCTCCCATGCCATGTGCACTAATGCCCCACTATACCATCATGAATACTGGCTTTTGAACTGGGCACTGATAACAAACCAGATGGTCCCAGAAGAAGCAGCATCCATGATTTTCTAAAGGAATTTCAAATGTAGATTCGTCGGACCACAGGACACTTCTCCACTTCCCCGCAGTCCATTTTAAATAGGCTCAGGCCCAAAGAAGGTGGCAGCATTTCTGGATCTTGTTAAGTTTCTTCATTGCATGGTAGAACTTTAACTGTCATGTGTGGAACCTCTTTAGATAAACCTGTGTAAAATTATTGTATACAGGGTCACAATCAGTGATTGTATCACGTTTTAAAATAATTATTCTGCAAAAAATCTTGTTCACCCAAGAGGCGAATGTAGCTAACAATCATGGACAAAACAAATATGGTGTCTGAGTTTTGCCTCTTTGATAACAGGATGTCGTACAGTGTCAGTAACTAGTTTAGGTTTGCACCTAATTGGAGAGCTGTTAGCTTCCGTTACGTCTTAGCTACATTAGCCTCATAGCTGCTGTTCAAAACTGAAGAAGCACCAGAGACGTCTTGGCTAGAAGGGAGAAACTAAACTTGATTTTGTCTGCGCTGTTCCTTTAATTGTGTTAAAGTCCATGCTGAACAGTCTGAGTGATCCTTCTGTATCAGTAAAACTGCATACTAATGTGTACTTGTAGATTTGGAGATTTAAATAGGCTTTTAAGCTCTATATCTCTTTTTCGCTTCGTCAGAAGAGTGAAAATGGGTAAACGAATCCTCAAAGATGCTGTAAATCCCTCAGTAATGAGCTCAGGGTTCAGAGGGAGATGCTGGGATCGGGGATGGAGCTGAGATGTGGACAGGTTGCAGAAATATTGGCAATAAGACTGAGAGGAAAGAAAGAGTAAGATGAGGAGGAGAAATGAAATCCTCCTCTCCTTTTAGCTCTTCTCTGATCAAGATTCAACCTGACTGCTTCACCCCTTTGTAATCACTATCCTAATCATGCTAATCAGTTGAAGCGTTCATGGTCAACTGCAAACCAGATTCCAGAAACGTTGCAGTGATTTGTAAGTTCACTTTGATAAAATCAAGATTCAGTGTAACTGTAGACAGCAGTGTAATGTATTACTGCAACAGTAAAACCAATGTTAGCTAATAAGTAAACACTGCTAGGAACAAGATGGATAATCAGCCTGTTTTGCCACTTTAGGCTTGAAATTTAAGACCAGATAATTAAATTGTCACAATTAATTTTCCGATAAATTGCATGATCGTGACAGCCCTATCGACACGTTCCAAAAAAGTTGAGACAGAGGCTTATAAGATCAGGAACATTATTAATTGTTCAAAAACATTTAAAAGAAGTGATGCAATCATACTCTATAGATAGAGCATCCAGTAAAGGCCGAGATCTTTTTGAGCAGGGATGGTCAAGGCAACACTTAAAAAATGCATTTACAAATCCTCCAGCTGTCTAAGAACAACATTCCTAAATGTGTTTGCAAGGAATTCAGACATTTCACCCTTTACTGTGCATAATATCATCAAAAGATTCAGAGAATTTGAAAAATATGTCTTCATATAAACGGCAGCCAAAAACCAAAACTGAATGACCTTTGATTCCACAGACGGCGCTGCATTACAAACCAACTTCCGTCTGAGTTGAATGTCACTATATGGGCTCGAAAAATACTTTAGCAAACCACTGTCATCTGAAATAGATGCACAGTGTAAACCTGGTGTGACGAGTCCGTCTTTCAGATTGTTTATGGGAATAACGGATGTCGTGTTCTCTGGGTTAAAGAAGTAAAGACCATCCAGACTGTTACCAGCATAAAATTCAAAATCCAGACTCTGTCGTGGTGTGTGTGTGTGTGTGTGTGTGTGTGTGTGTGTGTGTGTGTGTGTGTGTGTGTGTGTGCGTGTGGGGTGGGGGGGTGTATTAGTGGGTTTCATGGACATCTGTGAAGGCACCATTAAAGACTTGATGCTATGCAATAATTTAGGCTTGAACTTGCTAGAATTGTGTTCATTATTGTTTTATTTCAAACATGTACTTACAGAACTGCTAATTAGATTTTTTTTTTTATTTTGCAGTTTTTTTAGCTGGTCAAGCAGATTAGCCATTGGAAAGTCTTGGAGCTTATTTTCACTCGAAGACAGTTTTCCATACTTTTTAATATGTCCATTCGCTAAATACTGATCCTCCCTGTTTATTTTATTTAGTTATTTCTTTATGAAGCTGCATGTTTATTGACTTTGACGGCTATTTTCCTCTTATTAAGTTGTGCGATAGAATAATATTGATATTTCAAGAAGGATTAAAGAGGCTTTCACTCATCCCCCACTTCTGTTCCTGCTTACCCGAATTAGCTCCATTTAATTTTCACCTTTAGCTGAAATCACAGCGTCAGTTACTGTTCATATTTTTATTCTGTTTGGCTGAAACACTGCTCAGAGATACAGAAACCAGAGTGTGTGAGTGTGTGGGTGTGAGTGTGTGTGTGTGAGTGTGTGTGTGTGTGTGTGTAAGTGTGAGTGTGTCTGTATGTGTGTGTGTGTGAGTGTGTGTGTGTGTGTGTGTAAGTGTGAGTGTGTCTGTATGTGTGTGAGTGTGTGTGTGTGTGTGTGTAAGTGTGAGTGTGTCTGTATGTGTGTGTGTGTGAGTGTGTGTGTGTGTGTGTGTAAGTGTGAGTGTGTCTGTATGTGTGTGTGTGTGTGTGTGTATGTGTGTGTGTGTGTGTGATGTCACATGGTTAATTAACTTGATTTGCCTTTGTGTGTGTGTTTCTCTGTAGTGAGTGTCTGGAGGCGAGGGATCCGTACTGCGGCTGGGATCGTAAACAGAGACGCTGCAGTACAATAGAGGAAAGCACTAATATGAGCCAGTGGATCCAGAACATTACACACTGCCCTGTAAGGCACACACACTCACACACTCACACAAACCCACACTCACACATAAACACACACTCACACACACATAAACACACACACATTTTATGTAATCATACTTTTTTATACCTTGTCAGGGCGCAGGGTAATATGTATGTACCATATGTATTACATGTATGGAATCTCTTTGTGAGAATAATGCGTCCCAGCTTGAAAACTGCATAACAGAAATTAAAACCTGGATGAAGCACAACTTTCTCATGTTAAATAGTGATAAAACAGAACTTATTCTTATAGGATCCAAATCAACTCTCTAAAACTTCTCCTTTCTCTCTCTCCATTGACAATGTAACTCTGTCCCCTTCCCCTCTGGTACGAAATCTGGGCGTTCTCTTTGACTCAACTCTCTCAGTCAGTGCCCACATCAACTCTGTAGTTAAAACCTCTTTTTTCATCTCCGTAACATTGCAAAAATCCGATCGTCACTCTCTCAGTCTGCTGCAGAAACCCTCATTCATGCATTCATTTCTAGTCGCCTGGACTAGTGTAACTCTCTACTTGCTGGTATTAACTCCTCCCATTTATGCAAACTCCAGATGGTGCAGAACTCTGCTGCTCGCCTCCTCACCCGCACCCCTGCACATCAGCACATTACACCCATCCTGCAACATCTCCACTGGCTTCCTGTAAAATACCGCATACAATTCAAAATTCTCCTCACAGACAGAGCTCTACATAACCTCGCTCCTTCTTACCTCTCTGGTCTACTTATTCCCTACAAACCAACTCGCACTCTCAGGTCTTCCTCTGCTGGTTTACTCACTGTCCCACCTTCCAACCTTCATGGGTACGGTGATCGTGCTTTCTCTAGGCTGGCTCTCCGACTCTGGAACGCTCTTCCCTCACATATTCAACAGACCAACTCTGTCTCCACTTTTAAATCTAAACTTAAAACCTTAAAACCTCTCTCTTTTCTTTTGCTTATAACTTTTCTCAGTCCTAAACCAGCTCTTTGCCAAGTCCTGCTATGTTTTGCTTGTGATGTTATGACTGTGCCTCGTGTTCTCATGTTTGTCTTTACTGTTCTGTATTTTGAAAACCTGTAAGCATCTTTGAGTTCTTGAAAAGCGCTATATAAGTATAATGTATTATTATTATTATTATTAGTAGTAGTAGTAGTAGTAGTAGTAGTATTATATGTATCATATTTGGAAATATCTATACATAATAATGTATCTATTATGTATTAAATATGAAAGTGTGTATTATATTGGATGAAAATTTGAACTTCATGGTCAGATGACATTCATTAAACACGTCCTCTACAGAGAACAAATTATGTATCTGGAGAATGTGTTAAGAGGATGCTGTTATTTTCACTTCAATGAAAATCAATGTAATTTGACCAGCAATAACTTTTTTTGCACACGATTGTATGTAGTAATAATAATGTCCCATATATATATATATATATATATATATATATATATATATATATATATATATATATATATATAGATAGATAGATAGACAAGGAATTATCTGTATGTAATAATAACATGTCCCATGTGTTTTATATATGGAACTATCTATATATAATAATAATATTATTATTGTATATAGCAGCAGGATACAGTATATACTATTAGAATGGAAATGACGCCCCCACACATCGCTTTTATTTGTTTAGTTGGACCACCAGCACTTAACTTAATGAAGCTTTGATTGAGCATGAACAAAGAGCTTTTATTTAAAGCACTTTACACAGTCAGGAGCGTATTGCTGGTCCTGTAGGTTGTGTTAGCCCTGCGTTTGTCTAATTTTCTAATTAGCTACTCTTACCAAACTCTTTTTAGCCCTTCACACTGACAGCATGTCTCTCTGCTCTCTAGCTGAATTTGACTCTGAGCTCTTTAAAAACTGTCTGATTCTGATTTTTCAGGAGAGAAATCTCACCCAGGACGGCCGTTTTGGACTGTGGTCGCCGTGGCAGTCATGTACCCACAACGACGGTGGGGAAAACACCAGTGCCTGTCAGTGTCGATCACGTTCCTGTGACAGCCCTGCCCCTCAGTGTGGGGGGTCCGAGTGTGTGGGACCCACAATAGAGGTGGCCAACTGCTCCAGGTACAATCTTAATACCTTAATCTTAATAATAAATGTTTAGTGTCTGAAGTTTGCTTCTTTAGTTTTACACCAGAACTACAAGACTAATGTAGCTAACAGGAAACGGCAGCTTATAGCAGTCAGCACTGTGCAGACTGCAGGACTCAATCATCACATGCTCACCTCAAACTATGTCAGATGAACTTGCTTATGTGTCTGACACTGTATGACATACTGTTATCAAAACAATGCACAAAAATATGAACATACTCTAGGCTTCAGGATTACTTACTGCAACTCTTTGTGAAGATGCTTTTGCCCATTTTTAAAACTAAAGAAGCAAATACATCTTGGCTGCCTGTGTCTAGGGTGAGGGGAGAGTTGTGTAAATTGCCAAACTATCACTTAAATATCACCTACATAACCTTTAAAACCATAACATCATTTGATGCCTTTCACTAAACACAAGATGTTGTGGAGATGTTGTGCTGAACACTGAATATTCATTAACTGCTTCACGTAAGGGACCGTAACAAAGTACTGTTCTATTACACACTTCCAAATAATGTATTACATTAAGTACATGTTGTATAATTACATTAATACAGAACTGAAGTTAATTAAATTGAGTTGAACTTATTGGACATAGTTGTTCGTGTCTGTGACCCTAAAATTTAAGTCTATTTAAACTGCAGTCCTCCTCTTTGTCAGGGAGCTGAGGACTGTGGACTTCAGTGTGTTGTTATACTGATTCCCTGTGGTCTTATTAAGTTAGATGGTTTTTTTAATACCGTTTTGGTGTCTTGACGGTTCCTTCAGCTAAAAATACTGTATATGGGGGTAATGGAGATACACTTTATTCAGTCAGTGTAAATCCCCCAGCTCAGCTCTGATTGGCTGCTGAACTGGCAGACTGCAAAAGGTCATAAACTATGCATTAAATTGAGCCGTCCTATTAGAGTCGAGCTCTCAGAAACACAGAGGAAGGAGCTCCTACTCAGATAAAGATCACCATACAGACACAGAACCAGGACACTGAGCGCTGTGGCAGCAGCTTTATTTATGTGGTGCCTGCAAGTTCCCAACCTTTTGCAACTCATGGACCACACAAGTGTGTGTAAGTGTAAATATTTCTGTTTGTAGCTTTAATAACCTGAGCGCTGAGCCCGCGGTTCAGGCGCATCCCGTAGTTGTCACGCCTTCTGCCGAGGATGCCTCCTCCACCTGTTAGTTTTTGCTCAGATCCCTTGAGTCCTTGAACGGCCCAGAGGACTACAACCCCATGAATCAGTGGGAGACCACGTGACTCCTACTCCACCGCCATCAACTAATGAACAATCCTTTCAGCGTTCAGCCTCACCAGAATTCTAAACTCACACCTGTTTTTCATCACAGCTTATTAGCCAGTTTGTATATAAAGCCTGTGCTTCAGCTCTGAACTTTGCGAAGTATTGCCCATCCTTTTTCGTTGCGTACTGAGCGTTCTTTGTTTGCAAGTTCTTTCGTATATGACCTGTTTTTCGTATTTCTGACCTGCCCTTTTTGTCTTTGCCCTTTTTTGGTGTGTTCGCTGGATTTGTATGAGATTTTGGTTTTTGAACTCAGACTGGTTTTGACTACTCTCTGGATGTCCCGTTTGTTTTGGTTTTCTAGCTCTCTGGTTCTGACCCTCGCCTGTTTTGACTACACCCTCTGAACATCCATCCAAACTTCAAGTAAACTTCAACCTTGTCCTTTTATCTGCGAGCGTCTGATCTGTGTTGACATCGTAACAATAGTAAATTAGGAGAACTTTTATTTCTACATTTAGATGAAAGACTCAATGCAGATGAAATGACTTTTTAATGTTGTACAGTGCCGTTTGCCACTACACTGAAAAAAAGTGTTGCTTTGAATTTACTTTACATTTACATTTTTTAAATGTCTACATCAGTTCTGCATGAATAAAATACATTAACACACTTCTTGCCAAATGTAAGTAAAATCACAGTAATGTGTAATATATTTCATTTATGTGGTCTACAGTACACATTTCATATCCATCAAAGAGGCTGATAAATTGTGCTGCTGCAGACTTTAATTGTACACTTATATAGTGGACCTGTAGTGTAGATGGAGCTGATGAAGTGACCACTGAGTGGAAATACAGGGTTGGTGTTTCTAATAAAGTGGCCAGTGAGTATATCTACTCAGTTCTAATTTACTGGGGCTGCTTTTCTCTCAGAGTACTTTGTATTCTGCTTCGCTCTCGTGTCACTGTGTGACAGCGAATGAATGTTGGAGGTGTTCACACACCCAGAGCGTCTACATCACAACGTGTGATCAGCTTTCAGGAAAAACAAATTTCAGTGGAAAGAAAGAGGCTTGAAAAAAAAACATACCAGCTGGTGTAATTTTCGGCTGGCATATCTGTGTGTATCACCTCTTCAGGTCTACCTCAGTTTATCTGTCTCCTTTTTTATCCGTAGGAGTCTCAGACTGATTATTGTTGTGTTCATATTTTAGTTACATTATGTAGTTACTGATATTCATGATTAATGACCTAGTTACTCTACATGTGTGAGGAGGTTGTAACACCTGCTTCTCCAGCGTTTCTTCTGAAATCAAGGATTTTGGCCCCTCTTTGCTGCAACAACCTCCAATGCTCTGGGATGGCTTTACACTACATGTTGGAACATTGCTGTGAGGATTTGATTGCATTCAGCCACAATTCAGTTTAGTGAGGTCAGGTACTGGTGTTGGATGATTAGTTCTGGATCACAAACGCCACTGCAGCTCATCCTGGACGTCCTGGATGGAGCTCCATCAGTCCAGAGAATGCAGTTTCACTGCTCCATAGGGGGGCTTTATACCCCTCTAGCCCATACTTGACATTGGTGACTTTGTGCTGCTGCTCCAGAGAGTCCCATTCTGTTAGCAGTGCTTTTCTATGGTGATTATGGCTGTACAGACTCCTGTGTTGGCAGCAGGTGCATCTTAAAGTAACTGGATTCAGTGAGCTGTCTGGATCTTTTTGGACATGCATGAATGTAATGAAGTTCATTTCCATTCCAGTTATAGTCTGTATTGGCAGGGTGAAGTCTACACTTCTGACTTTTTACATTTGTTTTCAAAAATTACAAAAACATCATTATAGAATATTTCTTCCTCACACTTTACACAAATGTGGTGAGTATTGGAAGTTTGGAATCTGCACTTACCAGAATTTATGGTCTTGCTTAGAAGAACCACAAGTAAGAAATAATGAATCTGACGTATAAAATGATTTTCCATGCTTTTGTTATCAGGTATGATAAAAGTGCCTTCAAAAGGTTAAATTTACCTGTTTCAGTTTAACAGCTCAGACCACGTCTTTCTGTGTCCAGAAACGGAGGTTGGACCCCCTGGTCCTCATGGTCTCCATGCAGTACCAGCTGTGGTGTCGGGTTTGAGGTTCGTCAGAGATCCTGCAATAACCCTGCCCCCCGTCACGGGGGGAGAGTGTGTGTGGGCCAGGCCAGAGAGGAGAGGTGAGAAACGACACAGTGTTTCTGTACCTGTAATAAAGCAGCACAGTGAAGCACGTCGCTGCTGTTAGAAGAAAACCTCATATCTTCATTTTTGTTTTCAGTTTTTGACATAATTTGAAGATGTCTGTTGTTCTTTACATTGTATGTACATTTTATGATGAATGGACCAAAAGAAACGACCCAAAATGACTTGGAAAGAATTCTGGATCCATTGACTTTCATTAAAAGTAAAGTAGGGTTTTTCCTTCTGTAAAGTTACCCTTTTGGAGATATGAGGTTTTGTTCTGACAGCAGCGACATAACCAGCTCACAGAGAGAGTTAGCCAGGCTACGGTCCGGCCTCCTCTCGGTGGGGTTAGCTTTAACATGGCGCAACCTAAAGTGAAACAAACTAAACTAAACAATAAGAGAAGTGCATACAACTTTGTTTAAAATTAAAACAGCTATTGTTTTGAGCATTTTAATGCACAGATCTATCAGTTTGATGTGTGCCACACTCATTTCACTAATCATATTTATTTTAAACATTATTTTTTGTTTGCATTAAGCTACCAGACTTCTTAATGGCTGTTTTAATGACAGCTAGTCCCACCACCTTTTGTTTTGATTGTCTTGTTTTGTTGTATTGCTGGTTTGTTTTCAAAGTAGCTGCTAAAAAAGTTTTCATTTGTAGTAAAGAAATTTTAGTCTTAAATACTTTTGAAATTATTTGTAGCAAAAAAACTAAATGTGTTAGGTTGTGTCCTGCTGTCCTCTGGTACTAACAGTTGTACTAAAACACAGTAACACAACAACACAATATACAAAATTAGGTTAAAATCCATAGTAGCAGCCTGTTTTTTTTTCTATATTTCGTCCATTTCATAGATAACAATATGTCATATATTGATTCTAACTGGTGAAATATAAGCTTCTGTCTCTTGTTAGCTACATTAGCCTCGTAGCTCCAGAACAAAACTAAAGAAGTAACCTTTAGACACCAAACATGTCTGATCGACTGTGTTTGGTTTGATGGGAAAAAGTCTGAACAGTTGAAATGTTACCAAACCATCGCTTCAGAGTGGGCGAGTTATGTATGGCGTTTTTATGTAAATGTGTATGTGTATTGCAGGTTGTGTAATGAGAATACCGCGTGTCCTTTGCCGGTGTCCTGGGTGCCCTGGAGCTCCTGGTCGAAGTGCAGCGCCCCTTGTGGAGGCGGAGTCCAATCCCGAGTCAGAACCTGCGAGAATGGAAACACCTGCCCAGGTTGCTCTCTGGTAGGCTACAGAACCTGTTAGTCAACATTAGCTACGCTTAAACTCAGCTGTGTGAATTCAGCTCCTTTAAGGTGCACCCACTGCTGACACAGCACACACAGCTTGTATAATCTCCATGGAAAAGCATTACCAATAGAAAGGGATGCTCTTAAGCAGTCACCCATGAGCCTAAGGGCACCAAATCCAATACCAAGTGTTGGCTGGAGGGGTATAAAGCCCCCCAACATCTGGCAGCTGGGTTGGAGTGATGGAGCTCCATGCAAAACCTCTGGGATGAGATGGAGTGTTGCTTACTGTGTCAATGTTTATTTGTGTTTTTTCTGAGCAAATACACTCTTACTGCCCTTACAATGAGCTAGAAATATAGATTTGTCAGGTGGCCTAATGGCTCAGTATGATACAGTAGACAGATGAGCTTTACTGAAATTTGTGTTCTACAACAGCAATGAAGACATTGTGTCCACGTAGCAAACGTACAATACATAATTACACACACAGTGCAAAGAGTAAAACTTTCCATAAAGTATAAAAGACAAATAAGACATTCACATTTAATGAGGAAATAAATGATGCATCACTGATCACAGCGCTGTTTTAATGTACCGCTTCTCAAACTAAGTCATACGGATGTTTGACGTGCTCCTGTAGGAGTACAGAGCGTGTAATCTGGAGGCGTGTGCAGAGGTTCGACGGAACACACCCTGGTCACCGTGGTACCCGGTGAATGTAACGGTGGGTGGAGCCCGGCAGGAGCAGCGTGTGCGGTTTACCTGCAGAGCACTGCTGCCCAACCCACACGACCTCCAGCTTGGAAAGCGCAAACTGGAGACACGCACCTGCCCGGCCAGCGAAGGAGCGCCAGGCTGCGAAACTGATGGTGAGTTACATAAACATTCTCAGATTCACACATTACTCTGCATTAGAACCGTTCTCACACTCGGAGTGGAAGCTCCAATTACCTTTTTTGTTCTGTTAGTTTTATTTGTATATGGGCTTTGCTTTGTAAGCTTTAAGCAGTTTAGTGTCTCGGTGTGCTCTGAAATTAAAACGTAGAACAATAAACCATGGGAGAAAAAAGGAAACATAAAATTGTTTTAACAACATGTTATTAAAGGTTGTAACTCACTAAAGTCGCCACCTTTTATATTGCATTTTGCTGCAAAATGCTGTGGCATCCCTTTTGGTGAAGTCTCTCTATGTAAGTCGCCAACTCTGCTTCCAGCAAAAAGTACCTGACCATTACACTTCCTGCTCCACGCTTGACCGTCGGTGAGGAACCATCCTTAAGTTTACTCGAAACCTTGCGTGATTTCAAATTCTTTTTCTTCTTCCAGTCCTCAGTAGTCCCCTGGCTGTGCTGCGTGGCCCAGGAACACCTCTTTTCCTTATTTTGTCATCTTTTTACAGCCACTTGACCTTTCAGACCTGCAGCTCGAAGTCCTCTCTTCACAGTTAAACTTAGAGCTGCTGACTCTGACCAGTGTTAAGGTGTTGTCCTTTAAGCCAAGCTGTTGGGGCTTTGGGTCTGTCAGACCTCTTCACATCAGAGTGTTCTCCACTTTCCAAGTGCCTTTCGATGGTGTGGGAAGTTGTTCTCACTGACTCCCTGCCTTTATTTACAGTTTTTCCAAAGAGTCGGTCTGTCTGTTTTTGTTATGGTGCTTCCTTATGGTAGCTGTGTACTGTATCCTGTTGTCCAGATTCTGTCCGGAGGGTTTAGTCTGTTACAACACTGCTTTCCTACACACAGAAGGTTTATGAGTGATCAACAAAAGTTGGGACACCTGCAGGAACTGTTTGTATCAACTTCCGAAGCTTAATTTGCTTCCGTTGCTGCAGAGCTGCAAGTTGTTAACCAGTGATTTGTTCGCTAAAACACCACTTTTGGCTTTTTAAGAATTTTGACATACTTTGAAATACCAGTTAAAATGATCATTGAAAGTTTAAGATTTTTTTTGTCTCCTGAAAAGTTACTGTTTTTAAAAATATAATGTAATATATAATGTATATATATGTATGTATATTTACTTCTATAATATAAGCTCATGTGATCTAGAACAGTGTCTTTATTCTCATTCCATCCTGAAGGTCTGGTAGAGGACCTGGTGAGGGTAAGCCGACCTCCGACTCGTTTACAGGGAGCCACCTGGTCGCCATGGGAGACGTGGTCTTCCTGTTCTAAAGAGTGTTCTAGAGGGTTCCGCACACGTAAGCGCTCATGTTTAGCCCCCGATGGGAAGAGCTCGCCATTCTCCTGCAGCGGAACTCCTGTGGAATATCAGGACTGCAATACACAGCCATGCCCAGGTACCCAAACTACTCCAAATACCAGAACTCTCTAAAAACTGCAAATACCAGAACTGTCTAAAAACTACAAATACCAGAACTGTCTAAAACCGCAAATACCAGAACTGCCTATAAACTACAAATACCAGAACTGTCTAAAAACTCCAAATACCAGAACTGTCTAAAACCGCAAATACCAGAACTGCCTATAAACTACAAATACCAGAACTGTCTAAAAACTACAAATACCAGAACTGTCTAAAGCCGCAAATACCAGAACTGCCTATAAACTACAAATACCAGAACTGTCTCAAAACTCCAAATACCAGAACTGTCTAAAAACTCCAAATACCAGAACTGTCTAAAAACTCCAAATACCAGAACTGCCTAAAACTCCAAATACCAGAACTGTCTAAAACTACAAATACCAGAACTGCCTAAAAACTACAAATACCAGAACTGTCTAAAAACTCCAAATACCAGAACTGCCTAAAAACTCCAAATACCAGAACTGTCTAAAACTCCAAATACCAGAACTGTCTAAAACTCCAAATACCAGAACTGCCTAAAACTCCAAATACCACAACTGCCTAAAACTCCAAATACCACAACTGTCTAAAACTCCAAATACCAGAACTGCCTATAAACTCCAAATACCAGAACTGCCTATAAACTCCAAATACCAGAACTGTCTAAAACTCCAAATACCAGAACTGTCTAAAAACTCCAAATACCAGAACTGCCTAAAACTCCAAATACCAGAACTGTCTAAAACTACAAATACCAGAACTGTCTAAAACTACAAATACCAGAACTTCCTAAAACTCCAAATACCAGAACTGTCTAAAAACTCCAAATACCACAACTGTCTAAAACTCCAAATACCAGAACTGTCTAAAAACTACAAATACCAGAACTGTCTAAAACTACAAATACCAGAACTGCCTAAAACTCCAAATACCACAACTGTCTAAAACTCCAAATACCAGAACTGTCTAAAAACTCCAAATACCAGAACTGCCTAAAACTACAAATACCACAACTGCCTAAAAACTCCAAATACCAGAACTGTCTAAAACTACAAATACCAGAACTGCCTAAAACTACAAATACCAGAACTGTCTAAAAACTCCAAATACCACAACTGTCTAAAACTCCAAATACCACAACTGTCTAAAACTCCAAATACCACAACTGTCTAAAAACTCCAAATACCACAACTGTCTAAAACTACAAATACCAGAACTGCCTAAAACTACAAATACCACAACTGTCTAAAACTCCAAATACCAGAACTGCCTAAAAACTCCAAATACCAGAACTGCCTAAAAACTACAAATACCAGAACTGTCTAAAAACTACAAATACCAGAACTGCCTAAAACTCCAAATACCACAACTGTCTAAAACTCCAAATACCAGAACTGTCTAAAAACTCCAAATACCAGAACTGTCTAAAACTACAAATACCAGAACTGCCTAAAACTCCAAATACCAGAACTGCCTAAAACTCCAAATACCACAACTGCCTAAAAACTCCAAATACCAGAACTGTCTAAAACTACAAATACCAGAACTGCCTAAAACTACAAATACCAGAACTGTCTAAAAACTCCAAATACCACAACTGTCTAAAACTCCAAATACCACAACTGTCTAAAACTCCAAATACCAGAACTGTCTAAAAACTACAAATACCAGAACTGTCTAAAACTACAAATACCAGAACTGCCTAAAACTCCAAATACCACAACTGTCTAAAACTCCAAATACCAGAACTGTCTAAAAACTCCAAATACCAGAACTGCCTAAAACTACAAATACCACAACTGCCTAAAAACTCCAAATACCAGAACTGTCTAAAACTACAAATACCAGAACTGCCTAAAACTACAAATACCAGAACTGTCTAAAAACTCCAAATACCACAACTGTCTAAAACTCCAAATACCACAACTGTCTAAAACTCCAAATACCACAACTGTCTAAAAACTCCAAATACCACAACTGTCTAAAACTACAAATACCAGAACTGCCTAAAACTACAAATACCACAACTGTCTAAAACTCCAAATACCAGAACTGCCTAAAAACTCCAAATACCAGAACTGCCTAAAAACTACAAATACCAGAACTGTCTAAAAACTACAAATACCAGAACTGCCTAAAACTCCAAATACCACAACTGTCTAAAACTCCAAATACCAGAACTGTCTAAAAACTCCAAATACCAGAACTGCCTAAAACTCCAAATACCACAACTGCCTAAAAACTCCAAATACCAGAACTGTCTAAAACTACAAATACCAGAACTGCCTAAAACTACAAATACCAGAACTGTCTAAAAACTCCAAATACCACAACTGTCTAAAACTCCAAATACCACAACTGTCTAAAACTCCAAATACCAGAACTGTCTAAAACTACAAATACCAGAACTGTCTAAAACTCCAAATACCACAACTGTCTAAAACTCCAAATACCACAACTGTCTAAAAACTCCAAATACCACAACTGTCTAAAACTCCAAATACCAGAACTGCCTAAAACTACAAATACCAGAACTGCCTAAAAACTCCAAATACCAGAACTGTCTAAAACTCCAAATACCAGAACTGCCTAAAAACTCCAAATCCCAGAACTGCCTAAAAACTCCAAATACCAGAACTGTCTAAAACTCCAAATCCCAGAACTGCCTAAAAACTCCAAATACCAGAACTGTCTAAAACTCCAAATACCAGAACTGTCTAATAACTAAAAGCTAAATGTTCCTTCATAACATAACATAATTTACTTGTGGTTTCAAATGAATGTTTTCAATAATTTAATTGTCTCTCTTTTTAATGGGCTACTTGTTAATAATCGATGTAGTTCATTATTATTATTATTATTATTGTTGAGCAGGATTTACTGTAGACAATAAATGAGTAATTGGTCTGTTGTTTTGTAGTGAAGGGGGCGTGGTCATGTTGGTCTTCCTGGTCCGAGTGTTCTACTTCATGTGGGGGTGGGCACTATCAGCGTTTGCGGAGCTGCTCTAACCCCGCCCCCAAAAACTCGGGGGACATCTGCATCGGCCTGCACACCGAGGAGGCCCTCTGCAACACACACGAGTGTGAGGGTGAGACACCGAGCACACAGTCGATGGGCTTTTATCCAGATACACATTTATTACACACTGAAATTTCAGATATCCTAAAAAATGAAAATGTCCATGAAAATAAGAGGTTTTGTGTATTTATTTATTATATTTATTTATGTGAATTTATTTGTTAGTCAGAGTTGGTCAGCAGTGGCCTGTAGAAAAGACTTTTCAATAACAACAGCTTTTTTTCATTATATAGTTTTTCAATGAAGTTTCACCCAAAAGCACAAATGAAATGTAAAAGTGTGTATAAATGGTATAAAGGTAAATAAACTTGGTGTTTGATTTTTAGTTTTGACAAACATTTTTTCTTTATTTAATAATCCTCCTCTCTGTGTGGCAGGTGGATGGGGGGCGTGGTCAGAGTGGTCAGAGTGTGAGGAGGGACTTCAGCGCCGTAGCCGCACCTGTGAGATAAGCCCCGCCCCCTGTGAGGGGAACAGCACGAATTGGAGAGCTTGTGCCCCCAGCGAGAGCGCAGGTAATCTCCACTGTACTGACCTTTTATCACTCTCTTCTCCTGCATAATCACCCTTTTCCCTTCACTTACTGATCTCTGATTTCTCTGTGTTCCAGTGGGCTCACCAGGACAGAAGAGGGGCTTAACCTGCGGAGGTAACCCACATCACCGAAAAGATTCCTCTAAAACAACGGTTTAGTGAAAAATCAAATTTGCAAATTTCCCCAAATACCCCAAATGATGCATCCCACCAAACAGCTTAAACTGCCTCACACTTTGAGTGAAGTAATCTCAAAAGTTTCTTAGGGGTCACTATATTTGAGGGACGGAGGAAACTTGTGTGAACTTGATTTTTCACCACACTGTTCCTTTAAGATCCAGGTCCATCGCTGCTTTTATCTTTCTGACTGTAATTTGGTTCAGAGCTTTAGAATTGCTGGCCATATTAGTGATTTTTTGTTATTATATCTACAATAATAACTTATACAGTCTAGATATATTTACTACTATTCACCAAAAGATTCATATTTAATTCATGTTATTTATATGTAATGAATTTTGTGATCAGGAGTGATAAAGAATTAACTGTAATTATTTCCATTTTTACACTTACTATTTATTAAATTATTTTTACATGTATATTTATCTTGTTACAGTTATCTGCCCTGTGGCTTTTTGAAATATGATGAATTCTGTAAATTCATTCTATTATAATTTAATTCACAGTGTAAAATACAGCTTTCTCATTTTAGTCATCTAATCTGAGCATTTCTTTATTTGTATTTACAGCTTCCTGGTGTCTAAATATCTGATATCAGTTTTACAGAACTGACATGTTTAATACTAACAAAGTGAAATGGTACTTTATACATTCTTCTGATTAAAATTGGCTTTAAGTGATTGAAAACACTGATTCCAGATTAACAGTCAAAGATGATGTCATATGGCTGGACTGGTATAATTTACAGACACATGCAAAAGTTTGAACACTCCTGGTCATGTTATGCGTTTTGTTGATTTTCTAAGTGAAAATTAGTTAGTTTGAGTTAATTAAGCTAAGCACCTCCTCTTTTAGAACACATTCACATTTCAGAGCACGATTTCTATTCATTTGTTGAGTTTAACATATTTAAAAAAAAATTAAAATGTGGTATTTTGTGTTCTTTTTTTCAATACGTTCAACTCAGCAAATAAACTAAGTGTGATCTCTGTGAACGACGTGTTAACAAATCAAAAAGCTTGTCATTTGTTGTGTCCAAACTTTTGCATATGACTGTATGAAAAATACAAGCTGCTAATCTAGCTGAGGCTAACTAGTGGAATAATTGAATGTAATTATGAAATTATGTTTCATGCAACTTGCAACTGGTAGTGTTACGGTTTCACCACATTGGGCAGCTTTACTGTCTGATAATTACCCATACTGCCCTGCAGTTCTCACAAGATGACCGTCCTGTCTGTCTGTGCTCCTCTTTCTGTCTCTCTCTCAGGTTTCTCTCTGTTCCACCTGCTGCTGACGGGTGTGAGCTGTTTCCTGGCTGCACTGTTTGGATCTGTTCTGGTGTATGTTTTCTGTCAGAGGGCCCGTAAACCCTCCCAGGACTCCGCAGTGATCCACCCCAGCACCCCCAACCACCTGCACCACAAAGACCCCAGCGGCACCCCTAAGAACGAGAAATACACGCCCATGGAGTTCAAGGTAGATGAGCTCTCAGAATATTCCACTGTAACCATATCATACCTCGTATATGTAGAGGTATAAAGTCTGGGCGTCCCTGGTCAAATGACGCTTTGTTGATTTTCTGAAAATAAGTGAACCCAGTTCTGCTCACTTTAATACACAATAACTGTCTATTCTCTGAATTTAGAACATTCGTGGGAAAAACATGAAATGTGGTCTGTGAATAAATTATGGCACATTTTATACTTTCATTTTTTTCCAACATGTTAAACTCAGCAAATAAATAGAAATTGGCTAATAAACCTTGCAGAAAAATGTCATATTTTAGTTTGTTCTCTAGAAGATGTGTTAACTTATTTTCACTTGGAAAACCATGTCATTTAACCAAGGAATCAAAAAAGTTTCCCAACTATTTCACAACATGCTGAATGTTTTTTTTTTTCACGTCAATGATTGAATAATGCAAACATTTTAAAATCAGTGGAATTTCCTATTAAAACTGTATAGTACAGAACTCGTTGATGTGTGCAGTCATGTGTGTGTATATCAGGTACTTTACAATGAATGTGGCTCAGCCAATCAGATATTAATACTGGGTAATATGTCACACCTGTATGAGCTTGTTGGACATCCGAATATGAAATCGTAAGCATCCACACCCCCCCCCTCCCCCCAACCCCACTCTTCTGGGCACCTCCACTATTCTGGAAGACTTTCCACAAAATTTTGAGTGTGTCTGTGGGAATTTGAGCCAATTCAGTCAAAAGAGCATTTGTGAGGTCAGACACTGATGTTGAAGGAGAGGACCTGGCATGCAGTCGAAAGGTGTTCAGGGGGGTTGAGGTCAGGGCTCTGTCCAGGCTACTGTTTGGAGTTATTCCACTCCAAACTCATCAAACCACGTCTTTATGGAACTCACCTGGGTGCAGAGGCTCAGTCATGCTGGAACAGGACGAGCCCTCACCACACTGTTGCCACAAAGTTGGAAGCATTGAATTGTATAAAATAACAGTAACCTTCACTGGAACTGAGGGGCCTTCTGACGCTTCTCATTGCGCCTATTGATCTTTGTGTCCAGCTGCTCGGCCATTTCATAAGGCGTCTGACACACAGTTATTGTGCTGATGTTGCTTCCAGAGGCCAAACTGACTTGTGGCAAAGGTGGCATCTAATTACAGTGCTGTGTTTAAAGTCAACAAGCTCTTCAGTACGACCTGTTCTAACGCCAGTGTTTGTCTGTAGAGATTGCAAAGCTGTTCTTGATATTCCAGCATCACAGTTATAATTATCATATCACAGTTATCACGTTCAGTGAAAGTCTCTCCTCTGTATTTCAGACGCTGAATAAGAATAACCTGCTCCCAGATGAAAGCTGTAACTTCTTCCCGTCTCCTCTTCAGCAGACGAACGTTTACGCCACCACGTATTACCCGACTCCGCTGGGCAAATACGACTTCCCCTCGTTAGACTCACCCTGTAGGAGCTACATGCACAGCTGAACCCAGTTCACTCTCAGCGCAGCATACCTGATCTGTGCGTTGCCGTGGTGACACACCTTCATCATGTGCAATACAAGTGCAGTGGTGCAGCGCTCGCAGCAGCGTGCAGCTCTGTGTGATTTGGACTTAAGGTTGAAAATAAAGGATAAAACAGTGACTCTGTATTCTGGAAAAGGACAAAGCAGCAGTGTATCAGTTGCTTTGACTAAGCCAGTATATTTCCTTCACACAGACAAACAGACTGTGGATCAGACGGCCGAAAACAGGCCATGTGACCAAGGCCAAACTGCAAAGACTTTACTGGAAACTTCACTGAAAATCTACTCAAAACTTAGTACCCTTTTTATTTGAATGTCTGAACTGTCTGTGGCTTTCGCTGTTTTTCGGGAATAAATGGAACATGAACTCTTTGCGTCTTCCACAAGGACGAAGGACTCAGGACAGACAGTCCACTTTTTGTTGAATTCTTACTATGAGTTCCATAGCCGGACACAGAATAGTCCTCTTTCTCTCGTTTCTCTGCTTCATGCTCATACTAACTTGCAGCTCTGCTCCAAGAAAGACCAAACTTTGTGCTCGTTTGGTTCTGGAACGAGGGAAGAGAACTTTGCTCAGGCAGAATTTACTGCTATTTGATTACTTAAAGGAACAGTTTGGCCAAAAATCAAACTGACACATTTTCCCCTTTTAACGCAAATGTAGCCAATCAGCCAGGACACGTTTGATGTCTGAAATTTGCTCATCAATTAATCTCAAATAGACCCTCTAATACAGCCTGTCCAGTTTTCTAGATAACAGTGTCAGAAACTACATACGCAAGTCTGTACTCTTTACGCTGTTTGAGGCGTGTGTGTGATGATTAATCAGGCAGTTTGGACGATGCTAACTGGTGGGATATAAGCTTGTGTTACTTCTTAGTACCAGCAAGTCTTGATAATACAGAAGCAGCTGTTTATTACTATTAACATTATCAGCAAAACAGAAAATTCCAGTGATGCATTAATTTAGAATATGGCTTGGTGTCAGTGCACACATGATGTTTGCACCCTTACAGCTGCATTAACTACTGTATCAAGCACTGGGTCCAAACTTTGGACACACCTGCTACCTTATTTTTAGTATTTTCCATGTTTTAGAATGTGACATCAGAGCTATGAAATAACACATATGGAGCAATACAGGGACCAAAAAGGGATAAACAAATCCAAAGTATCTTCTGTTTTAGATTTCAAAGTAGCCCCTTCATGTTGATCAGCTTTACACGCTTTTGGTCTTTGTGTTAAGCAGCTTCATGATTTTCCACATGTGATTGTACCACATTTAGGGGGCATTTAAAAAAACATTTTTTACATTAATTTTACATTCAAACATGGGCATTAGCTTAACTATGTTTAATGGTCTTAGATATAATCATTCAAACAAGTCTTTAATTTTCTCTGAGAAACATTTACATTCGGTCTCGTGGGTCTGGACATCTGCCTGATACTGATGACTTGCAGAGAATCTCAAATATCAAATAGCACCATGTGTGTTTATGCTCAAAGGGAACTACAGGATGGGGTGCATATCTGTATATTTATATATTTGTTCATAGTTCATACTGTGTATATATACATGAACTTTTTGTTACTTTGAATCAATCTGGTAATGATTGTCCACTCAGAGTCACCAACACCACACACAATACAAGTAAACATCATCTTTATTCTGAAGGGCCCAAAATATGGAAAACCGGATTTTCTTTCCTCTTTATTCAGAGTTTGATGCAGTATTTAAACACTGTTTACACTGAAACAGAGTTTTGCAATGTACTGTTCACTCCCTGATCCATATATGGACACTAAACTCCCAAACAGCCACTTTGAATTCATTGTTTTTGTGATGTCACAGCAGCTTTACATATGTCCTATTCAGCATATTCAGCACTGTTATAAGGAGTGTTTCAGCATAGACTGCTTTTTGAATATGGCACAACACTGGACAGCCAATCAGAACAAAGATTATTTACATATATCAGTCTTAAAGGCACAGTAACAAGAACAGCCTGTGTAATACTAAGGAATATAGAGAGGTTGGAAAGTAATCATGTGAAAAAAGGAGATTCTGACCAGTTTAGGTTGATTTACCCACATAAATGTACAAATGGACTTCAGGCAGAAACATAAAATAAAAATGTAGGATATTAAAAAGTACACGTGGTGGGGGCGGGGGGGGGGGGTTACACTTGAGCATTCCATTTCAAATGATGCTGATTTGTTCAGATTTTATGTTTATGTGTGGATATGAATGAGTAACTGCCTCTCAAACTAAGATTCAGATTTCAAAAGAAGGCAAGGTGTCCCCAAACCTTTACCAGGCCTGCGCTGAAAAGAGTTCCGCACTGAATTAATGTGATTCAAATGTGCACATGAATAAAGCATACATCATTTTTTCTTTGCATTCACTTCCTTTGCTAATAACTGCACTGATAATTTCCACATGAATACAGTAACTATGTGCACATTTGAATTACGTTTTTTCAGTGAACTTTTTGTTAAATAGTGTAAGTATGTAAATGGTTTCTATAAACCAGGAGACCAAATGGACTTTAATACTGTAAAACAAAGGTGTTACCAATTTTCCACTCAGACTCTGAAGTGGAAACTGCATTGCTTTACAGCTTCATGACAGCAGAAGAAAGTGTGTTTTTCTCCTTTGTGGTTTGTAATGTAGCTGTTTTTGTGTGTTTGTGTTTTTGCTCATGGGCAGTTGTGGGGCTGATAGTGTGTCACTGTGTTGTGGTTCACTATCCTTTAGACACAATTGCTAGTTGGACCTATTTGCCATTGCATGATTTGGACGCTAAGGAGCTTCCCTATGCAATCAAACACGGACCCTCACCACCATCACTGCCTTTACACACACTGTGAACTTTTTGCTATTTTATATTTTTGTATACTGTACACTGTAAAATAAAAATAAACATCAAATCTCTCTCTATTATATTCTGTCCCTCTCTCTCTCTCCCTCTCTCTCTCTCTCTCTCTCTCTCTCTCTCTCTCTCTCTCTCTCTGTCTCTCTCTTTCTAATCGCTGTTTTATATTAAACTGCAGATCCTGTTCCTAAATGATGCCTAAATAAAAGTCCTTTTAAGTCTCTCTCTCTCTCTCTCTCTCTCTCTCTCTCTCTCTCTCTCTCTCTTACACCCTCTTTCCTCTTTTTTTCTTTGTGTGTCTTGTGATGTCACAAAAACAACACATTTACGTACAGATTAGTGACATATTAAAGGAAAAACAACAAAGTGTCTCAGTGAGTAGATGGGCCTCCATGAGCTACTAGAACATCTTCAGTGCACTTTAAAGACCACAGCATATGATTTACATCATTTTCATACTCATCGAGCTGTTCAGTGACCCCCTCATGGTCTGTGGATGGGGGCACTGTCATCCTAGAAGAGACCACTCCCATCAGGACAGACATGTTTCATCACAGGGTAAAGGTGATTGAAGCTCTTACTATATGCTCTTCAGCAATGAATCTGCTTTCAAAGTCAGTTTTAGATTTTTCTGAAAATCCAGGTTAACTGTGCTCAGCGTTTTATAAATGCTACAGGGCACTGGAGGATGATATTCGGTTAATTGTATGCAGTGCACCCATCTGAGGAAATCTGACCTGCTATGTTTCTCCACTTATTTATTTAGCTTTTTGCTTCGTCACCCGTCCGGAAAATATCAGCCTGTTCAGCTAACAGTTTAGCCCCGTCCACCCACTGTGAATGAGGGACAATTCAGGACAGCCAATCAGAGCATAGCTTATTTCAGACTTAAAGCCACAGTAATATACCAAAAATGCCTGTTTAAAGCTACACTATGTAAACTGTGGAGATTCCGCACCTCTCTGGTTGAACATGTTGTAATGTGGGTTGTGCTTCGGCCCCCTTCCCCGAGGGGATGAATCTGACGATGAAGAGCGCACTGAAGGAGAACTCCGTCTAAACTCGGTGAAGGAGCGTCTTCAGAGGATGTGAGTGAATTATCTACTACTGTCATCACATCTTCATCAGTGTAATGTTGATCTGCATTTAAAGACCTGAACATCGAGCTGTGCGTGTGATGCTGATATGTAGATAATGAAGATGTGGCACCTACAGTCTTATAGAAAGGTTTGAACATACCTGATTGAATTGCATGTGTTGTTGATTTTCTAAATGAAAACACGTCTTCTACACAGAACACACTTAAATATGGCATTTCTCTACACATTTTAGTGATAAATTTCTATTTTAATTTATTTATTCATGTTATGTGCTATAACCTTTGCACAGGCCACATTTTATGTTTTATTTTTTCCCAATATGTTAAATGAAGCAAATAAACAGTAATTGTGCATTAAAGTGTACAGTCTGTTCTTGACGTGTACAACCTTCTGCGTACATCTGTAGCTTTTCAAAATGTTTTAAATGTAAATGTAAAATTTTCTTTGTCTCTGCATCTTCCTTTATCAATCTGTCTTTATTCTCTCTCTCTCTCTCTCTCTCTCTCTCTCTCGCGCTAACAGTCAGGTTCTGTCTGAATGTCATGATGGTTACTCTGTCTCCCAGCATTAAAGTTTCAGAAATGTCAGAAAGTCATTCCAGCCTTTCTCCTCCTCTCCCTCTCTCCATCCCACTGCTCCTTTCATTTTGCAGCTTTAAAGGCGTTTGGCATTTCACAGCCGACAATAGAGGCCCAGAGTGTGGACCTGTGAACACCATTAAAGCGTCTAAAGAGGAGTCTGTTCAATCGTGAACAAAGCCACTGACCTCTTCACTGCCTCCATTTACTCTTTATGCATGAACATGAACCTTCTGAGTTCCAGAGCACTGCATTCATTTTTTTGTGCATTTAAAGCGATAGTGTGGCAAAAAAATCAAATGTATACTTTTTCCCTCCAACTTAAAATGTAGACTATTAGTCAAGACATGTTTGATGTCTGAATCTGGGGTCTGAGGTCACTTGATTTGTTCATCTCTTCTAAAACACTCCTTTAAAGGCTCTTCATATATCATGATCCTCATATGTTTCATATCTAAATGCTCCGTTATCTTCATCACTACTTTCCAAACCCGCTGCAGCAGCTTCAGCAGCTGTAAACTCTCTGCACGCCGTTTCACATGAGTCTCCGATGTGGACTGAATGAAGAATGAAGGGTTTCCGGCATGATGGTCAGTCCTTAGTGATTTCCTGAGTGTCCATTGGTCAGTTTCACACAGAATGTAGACGGACACACGAATCCACCAGTTCCACACGGTGAGAGGCAGATGACGTGTATCTCAGCCCCTCTTCATAGGCTCATAACTCCGGATGTGAGTCTCATATGATCTCGTGATTAGATGGAATGGAAAGGGCGACTCTACAGATTCAGGAAGTGTTTGAACTGGATTTCTGAGCTGGATCATCACAAAGATACAGACACAGATATAGAAACACTGAATCTGATTCACAAGTGAGATTGTGGACTCCAGATGGTTAAAGAGCCCAAATCATGGAAAACTGATTTTTTCTTGTTTTCTTTGAAATATAAGAGTTTGATGTTGTCTGTGAACATTGTTAGAGTTTCAAAGCATGAAGTTCACCCTCTAGTCCATACAGGCTATATATGGAGACTAAGCAGTAAAATCAGCTAATTTGCATATGTTTGCATACAGGCCTTCTTGGCAGACTGCAATTTAGCCCCACCCACTCATGGTTATAAATGTTCCAACCCAAACTGCTTTTTGAACGAGGCACAATACAAGGCAGCCAATCAGAACAGAGATGATTTACACATGTCAGTCTTAAAGACATGCTAACAAACAGCCTGTTAACTGTAAAGGATAAAGAGAGGTTGGGAAATTTAGGATGTGAGTCTCAGATACTGAAACACTGAGAAAAAGACCTCAGTAATCTCACATTATCTCTTCTCGAGTTTTAGTAAAAATCTCCATACTGTCCCACGTTGTGCTCAGATTCACTGAGATAATAACACTCATCATCATCTGCAGCTGAACTCTTATCTCTCCTTTATCTCTCCTGTATCTCAGATCACCTTTTCTCTAAGGCTGTTTTAGGATTTTTAGGAGAATCTCAGTTTAATCCCCTGAGCCGTCAAACAGCAACATTTGAGCAACCACCTGAAATGGCTTGAGGCAAATATGTGCAGGTATGTTTTAGCCATACAGTTTGTATGGCAGTCAATTGTGGCTATAAGCTTCCTTTACTTGTTAGCTACATTAGATTTGTAGCTCCAGTGTAAAACTAAAGAAGACTGAGTACATTTGGGCTTAGGGGGAGTAAACAGAGTAAATTAGATTTTTTGCCAAACTGTTCCTTTAATATCAAAATTAGTCTAAATAAATAAAAACCAGTAAAAGTAATTTCTGTCCATACTTGAAGTGGAGGGTTAGAAATACAGGGAACAATTTAATCCTCAGGGTTTCGAGGCCAAGAACACGAGTAATTACTGAAATCTCCATCGGCGGGTGTGAATGGGGCCTCGTGATGGATGTGATTAATGATGTTAGCGGTTTGGGCTAATGGCTGCTGAGTGATGTGGCTGTTTAATGAGCTGCGTGCGGTTCTGAGGTTTTAGCCTGAAATAAGAAGAAACCATCCATTTTACAGCCACTGCCAAGTGCAAAGTAGAGCAGACAGACAATGACTCCAACTAACCTTTACAGGTCCAGGATCATTAATATCATTCAACTATTTATACATAATGTACATAATTACATACAGGTTAGTGCAGAAATATTAGAGGGAAGAATGTTTAAAACTATTTATCTTGACAGCAAGTGTGGTGTAGCCTGTAAAAATACCATATAACATTAGAATAAATACCAATAAACATCAGTACAGTAACAAAGCACTGACAAGCATGTATGTCATACTGGTTTATGCTGGTCTGGTGCTAGTTTAGCTGATCACCTAACATGGTCATGCTGGCTGACCTACCAGCATCCAAAACACAACAAACCCGTTGGTTTTGCAAAACCGTTCTTTACTTTCAATGTAAGTTAATGTAAAGAGATTTTATTCAAATCACTTTTGGAGCATTTCTATTGGTCTATTCATCATGATGTTTTCACACAATGTAAAGGACAGCAGCTTTACATTGAGCGCAGATCATGCAGAAAACTACAAATCACAGAAAATGGAGATACTTTTTGGACAGTGATAATACGCTGGTTTAGCTGGTGACCAGCTATGATGATCTATGCTGTTTTTCTAGCAGAGTTAACAAAGTTTTGAGAAGGGTTTAATTAAGGGCTGATTAAAATTAATTAACTAATGTATTTAACTTGATGTATTTAAATGAAGGACTGATTAGCTAAACTGAGTACTGGATAGTAACTGTAAATCCTGATCCAGGGTAGGTTTGGAAATGGTTAAAACACTGACACACATAAAAACACTATTCTCTGTACAAGTATTTATTCCAGTATTAGTGTTTCCCAAGCACACATGACGCCAGTGTAAGTTGTTTATTTTAAAAAATAGAGGTGCTTGTATCAGTTAATCACCGATGCCTACTTCACATTAACTATCTTTAAAATTTTGGAGGAAATAAGTTGCACCATTATAATAAATCTATGACAGCTATTCAGCTTGTTAATGCATTTTGGTTGTTCATTTTTAGATTTCTGAAAGGAAAAGGTGTTAAAGCATCTCTGATCTGCAATTTCTGAATTATTTTTTCATAAATAAGCGATTTCAGTATAAGAAGTTCTGAACATAAATGAGAAAATGTAAGATCTCCTTCTACATTAAATGCTGGAAGATTTCTGAGATGTAGGAAAGAGCTATATATAAAAATCACAGGCAGTTCATCTGTTATTTATTTTTAACAGCTTGGCTTTTTTCTGAGATGTAATTCTCAAACAATGAGTAGCAAAACAGCCACAGGGAACATTTTTATTAAAATAAACCTGCTAGCTGACAAACAGCTGTGTAGCATATTTGTGATTTACTAAGCCTGGGACGAAACCATTAAAGCAGCGGTTGCTGGGGGAGCCACAACCTTTAATGTCCATTTTACCATCTTGGCTGTAAATATGTCTCAGTATGTGCTGATGTCCTAGTAAAGGCTAAAAACATTACATTAACAAAAACGCAGACTTACTCTGTTCTGTTTTTCTCGCATCTCCGGCAGGAAACTTTTCCTCCAAAGTGGAACAGTTTCTTATAAAATGTCTTTGCCGTTTCGTTAGCTACTAGCTAGGTGAGATTGTTGTCTGCGTTGCTATGGTGACCAGCAGTCTGCACTGATCTTCAGGGTTAAAGGGTGAATTAGCAGTTCTACATTAACTCCAGAGTTTAAGACCATTTATTGTTAAACTGTGTTGAACGATCAGCAGAGCTTTATTTTACTGTAAAGGAGGATTATTTTATTTTTACCTACTAATCTGATTCTGCTGTGGAGCAACAGGACAGTAAAAGAGATACATGAAGCTTCAGATTCATGCACCCCGTGTTGGAGTGTCAACCACTAAAATTGCATTGCTGGTAACTGTTGTACATCCCTGCTAGAAAAAAACAGCATCAACCAGCAAAAACAGCATATGTTGTGCTTTGGATGCTGATATGACCACACTGGGTGACAAGTTAAACCTCCACCAGACCAGGATAAACCAGCATAGGCTACCTTAGACCAGTATGGACTGTGGTTGACTTGTTGATTGACAGATGTGTCAATTATTCTTTGCTTTTTTTTGAAGAAGTGTTTCCAAATGTGGTGTCTTCTCTTGTTCCCTAGTCAGTTCAGTTATAGACTAAATGAGTTAACGAGTGAACACAGAGACCGGGGTTGGTGGGGAGGAGGAGGAGTCGAGGACAGAAGGAATGAATATTTGAGTAAGAAAGAGAAAGACAGCAGACAGTGTGTACATGGTCAGCAGTGCTGTGAGGAGACAGATGGAGAAATGTTTAAGCCCAGAAGAGAAACGGCTCTTTAGGAGAACTCTGGAACAAAGATTTCTCAGAATGAAACATTTCAGTCAGTTTTACTTCATTATGGCTCAGAAAATATTTCACAAGTTCATCTATTAAACTTGAATGACTTGAATGAAATCGGCTATTTAAAATCAATTACAGTCACAATTACTGCATGAGTAATAAAGTGAAGATATGAAACTGAAATACAGTAATACATGGCATTGACACACACACACACACACACACGCGCATACACACACACACACGCATACACACACACACACACACACACGCATACACACACACACACACACACGTGCATACACACACACACACACACACGCACACACACACAGCTCTAAAAGCAGGATCATATGCAGTGTAATGGATAGGATGAGCATTTTGGTTAGATTTGATATCCCCCCCCCGAAAAAAACTAAATCTTGGGCTGGGTGTTTCGTTTGTGTCGATGCAGAACTTCCTCTGAGCTCCACTCTGTAGTATTACTACATTACATAGAAGGTAATGCATGGCTTGAAACGTACACTGAGAAAAGTGTCCGTCTAAAGCATCAGTCTCAAATTCTAAAAAAACCTGGGGGGCAGGGGGGATCTGTCTAAGCCTTTTAGGCCTCCAGAGAAGGCCTACAGATTTCTGGGAAATAAAAAATAAATCTGTAATTTAAAATTCATCTTTATTCTATAGAATCATGCTTGTGTTTAAACTCTGTGAGTTTACGGAACTATTATTGTTTTATTGTTAAGTTCTGGAAGGAAACAAAAGGGTTAAATTCTCAAAGCTAAAGTGAAAATCAGGAATCGTTTTCTCTGTGGTATCGAGGTAGATGTAGCTATGCAAGCTCTCCTATTGGTTATGACTTTAAGAGCCAATGAGAAGTTACATTAGCTACCAGCATAGTTACAAAAAGACAAAGAATGAACTGATCATGTTTTGATTTCCAAACAATGTCACTCTAGTCCTTGTGGAAGTCATAGATACGTCACTGACTGTGACTGTGACGGGCAGCTTATCAGTGGTTGGTAGGAATAGAAAACAGCAGCAGCAGCTCTATTTCAGACTCTCACTGAACGAGGGTACCGGTGACCCAGGGTAACAGGTGCTAATACATCTGTTACAAGCTTCAAATGTCTGTTTAATCTAGAACTGCCAAAAAATGTTCATGCAATTCACCATTAGCTTAGTGCCAACAAACTATTTCAAATGCTCATAGGGTGGCTAGCAGACGTTAGCATTATCACAGAGGTGGCTATTTTCTTCATGCTTTGACTGAGTTTTGACATTTATGGCCCAAACTGAATTCCTAACTCCAATAGTCACAGTTGGCCTCTGCCTGGAGCAAAATTATTGCAAGGGAAGTGTCAACGAAGTAGAGTGGTTAATTCTAAATTCTCAGAAGATTCATATGAATACTGTTCATTTCTTAGTTATGATGTATCTACCTCTATGTCAGAAATGAGTCCATGAAGGCAGGTTTAACTAGCCTAGTGGTCTAAATTGGTATAACTAACTAAGTTATTTATGCCCACTTAGTGTTCAGCGTTCTTCTGCGCCAGGTTTTAGTTAAATGGTTCCTTTTGCACACATTGTTTTTAGGCATCTGCCTAAAATTTTACACAGCTTTTGTTGGGTAATCAGCCACAGTGTGTGGTGGGTGACGCAAATCTATATTTAGCCACAGAAAAAACAGGTAAAAACTTAAGGACAAAATTTAAATATGTGACGGGACTTCAGATCAGCTATCTCGGTTTTGAGACCCCTGATCTAAAGTCTATAAACCGAGAAATTGAGTAACTTGAGTAACTTTAATATTTAATACTTGAATATTATTAACTGTGTAACCCAACCTTTGGCAAAACTGTACCGTTATCTGTCCTGTAAATAAAGCAGCCTAAACTGAGCTGAACTGAGGCTGTGTTCTGTGTTCTGTTCATAAGAAAACACATACACTACTCACATAAACACACATTCCCAAACTGCCTTTCACGCATTTACCCAGTTAAACTGTGGGACCATAATTCAGTTACTAATGTAAAGCCTTATTATTCAGCACTTATTAAACTAATGCATACGTTCTGTAATTATGAGATTGAGGAACTGAACTTTACACCCACACATGGACCCTAGAGAATTGAAGGGGTTACAGTATTTTTTAAAAAAGGACGTCAAAGTGATTCCAGTTCAGACAGAAGTAATCAAACCATTTTCTCCAAATGTTGTTGGTGGATTGTCTCCTAGTGTCTTCAATCAAACTGATGTGCAGTGCAGGTTTCTTTACAGTACAGAGAACTTTATTGATTTCCATTTAGTGCTAATTCCTTTATTTAAGCGCTACAGTGGGA
>NW_023494789.1:182500-192500 GCF_904425465.1 Colossoma macropomum
TGTAGGGAAAGCCCAAATTACACCCACATACTCTATAAACCACCAGCACTTTTAATATGAAAAGCAGGGATGTCACTAGAGGTTCATGGATAGGTGGGCTAAGCCTGTACCGGGGGGTCTGGCGGCATGGTCCCCAAAGAGGATTTTTTTAATGGCTCCAAAATGTTTATATTGCACTTTTAGAGCAGCAACAGACAGAAAACGTCAAGAACATCAGCCATCAAAAAAGCTTATTTGGTCAAATTGGCACAGATCTGCCTCTTTGTGGTTTGTATTAAGCACAGAGCTAATATAACACTGTACCATCCACTTACAACAGGCACAGAACAAGCAAAGGTACTGAAGTCAAGCGAAGCTCTGCAACGCCCTAAATATATTTTATATATATATATATATATATATATATATATATATTATACACCACACAGATTATATATCAGTTCAGTCTCAGCTGGAGTAATCAGAAAGAGTGTCATTTTGCTCTGTACGCATGTTTAATAAACTCGGTGACAGAATTTGATGGTCATCGTGACAAACATTATATTTTCTCAGATGAGTTAAACTAAATTCAGTCTTAATTTTTAACCAGAACAGGAAGAGACTTGACAGGCTCATTAAGAGGGCCAGCTCTGTCCTGGGAAGCCCCCTAGACCCAGTGTAGGTGGTGGGAGACAGGAGGATGTTAGCCAGACTAGCATCCATGCTGGAGAACAGCTCCCACCCCATGACTGAGACTCTGGCAGCACTGGGCAGCTCCTTCAGTGACCGGCTGCTTCACCCCAAGTGTGTGAAGGAGGGCATCGCAGGTCCTTCCTGCTGCTGTTAGACTGAACAACCAGCACTGTTCCCAGTAGAACCTCCTCCACCCCCTTTATACTGTTCATTTTTGTGAAGCATAGAGTTTATTTTTACGTTTTTTTCTTAGTTTCTTTAGTTTTATATATATTGTCTAAAGTATAAAGTACCAAGTAACAAACTGTAAAACTTTGTTAAGTAATTAATAAGCTTAATGTGCTTTGCTCTCCCTTTGCTGCTGTAACACTGAGAATTTCCCCTATCTTATCTTATCTTATCTTATCTTATCTTATCCAACTCTTCCTCACTTTTCTCTTGATCACTATCCTCCATCAGATCTGTTCCTTCAGTCCTGTCAGTCTCCTTCAGCTTCTCTCTCGCTCTCTCTCTCTCTCTCTCTCTCTTCCTGTGTTTAGAAATACATTAATTTTATTAACCTCAGATTTACAAAAACTCAAGGAAATAATAATCAATCAATTTATTTATTTGTTTACTTATTTTGTTTTAACTGGTAAAAATCTCATCTGACCAGCCTTCAATGGAGCTGCTGCCTCTTAGTTTCCATCTACAGATTGAAGAATTGAGAAAATTGAGGGATATAAACTGGTTATGATGACCTTTTCACACAAAGCTGGTCAGTTTCTCGTTTGAATTTTCCTGTTCCACCTTAAATGCTGCAGCAGTTGCATTCTGGCAAACATAATCTGGCGAATAGGAAACTAGTTCAGCCTCGTCCTTTTCACTGACATTAAAATACTGTAAACAACAACATCTGGCAAATATGGTGTCATTGTTTCCACATAGATGAAGAATATAAAGAGCTGTGAGTGACGTTATTTCTGTCCCTCCCGTTCGTTCACTCTCTCACACTGACTGTGAGGTGAGGTTAAACCAGAGACTCTGTGGGTTAAACTAGTTGGCCTGTCAGCTAGTTAGCTGATGTTAGTGTTAGCCTAGCCTCTTTTCTTTAACTCACTTAAACCCAAAGGCAGCTAAAGTTAGCTAGAGTTAACAACCAACTGAGTAAAAAACAGACATCCAGCTATACTGACCACGATTTACCACAAATCCATATTGAAGGTGTATTAATTCACTCTGTTTAACTCTGTTTCACTTTGTATTTTACAGATTTTGAAGAAGCGTATGAGGTCTGATATGATTGGCTTACAGCGTATGAGGTCTGATATGATTGGCTGAATGTTATGTTAGTCAGTCTCTGGTAGTGCAGCAGATGCAGAGCCATGAAGAGAAAATCTCTACATAGGTCTGAGCAGAGTCAGCGCTGCATTAGAGCAGCAGCAGCACCTCCTGCAGGGCAGGCCCTGCTATTACAGTATATTGTGAACAAGAAAAAGCTCTAAGTGATTTGGACTAGTAATGTACATTTATTTAGGAAGGGGCAGTAAATGGCATTTAATTCAGTATTGAAATACTGAGCATCTCATTCAGGAAATCCTTTTTTTTATTTTTTTTTGTTGTTACTTTGGGTTTTGGGCTGATAGAATTTGTGAAGACACTGTCCTGAACTCTACATGTTAATCCCATTCACAGATTATTCTTACACCTTGCTAATTCTAATTAAATGTGATTTAAATGCTACAATTAGTCAAGTAGTCGGCTTAGAGGGAGCAGCCCTCGCTTTAAGGCCTAAAATGCTTTTGAACAATGGTTTCTAATTGAAATCTTTGTTATTAATCTTTCTTAAAACATATTTTTGTTGTTATCATTATTAAAATTAATTAATGTATGTGATAAAACAATGGCTTATTGAGAACATAGGTGGGCCGTGGAGACCTTTATGCGAAAGTGAAGAGATGATTGACTATCAGACTCAATAAATCAAGCTATTATTTCTTATCTGAAAATCAGTGGTGTGACATCCTCATTGTAAATCCTTCATGCTTTTATTGTATATTGGTCAGGGCCAGTTTGTTAAGCACTGAATGTCCAAACGTTTGTAGAAACCTGCTCAGCTGAATTTCTGACATCAAGGGTATTAATACAGTTTGTCCTCCTTTGCTGCTGTAGCAGCCTCTGCTCTCCTGGAAAGACTTTTAACATCGCTGAGAGGATTTGATTGTATATTTAGCTACAAGAGCATTAGTGAGGTCAGGTACTGGTGTTGGATGGTCAGTTCTGGATCACTCCAACTCATCCCAAAGGTCTTGGACGGAGCTCCTTCACTCCAATGAAAGGAGTTCCACTACGTCACAGTCCAATGATGGGCGATTTTATACCCCTCAAGCTAACATCCGGCATTGGACATGGTGACCATGGGCTCATGTGCAGCTACTTCAGAGTTCACACTCTATAAGTGGTGTCTAGATACGTTTGGATATATAATATAGCTTGCAACAACACTAATTGGCCATTTTATCAGAAACACCAACCATATAGGTGCACTTTTTAGGTTTTCAGTTACAGCCCAGTTACACATCTGTAGTTACACAATTAATAAAACCTTTTAACCCTGTTCATCATAAAATAGCAGCTATACATCATGGCTTCACGGCCATCTTGACCACAAGATTACTGTGACACAGCTGTATAATTACAGCTGTATACTTAAGCTGAAATTAAAATACGGTATTCTTCTGTATTTTTACATAACAACTGCAAAAGTAACTTTAAATGTAAATTAATGTAAAAAGATCTTATTACAAGCAATTTTGGAGCATTTCCTTTGGTCCATTCATCATCAAATTTTTACACAATGTTAAGGACAGGTGGCGTACTCACAGATGTAGAAAAGTGGACACATGTTTCTTGGTGTAGCGACGTTATGCTGCTAGTTTGCTGGTGACCAGCGCTGCTGATCTGTGCTGTTTTTTTAACTGCAGTATCCTACTGTGAAAACTGAGTGTTCAGTATTGTGAAATCCTGACTGTCTGTTTCACTGACTATCAGTGAGAGTACAGAGCGCAGTAGTGTTACTAGGGCTTTACTGTGCGGCCACTTTGTTGGAAACCCCTCTCTTGTAGCACCACCTCGCTGCTGTACGTTTAGAGACTGTAGCCCATCTGCTGATGCCCAGTCTGTGTTAGCCATTCTTTAGCCCTTCATCTGACCACAGAGCCAGACATTCCTCAGTGGTGCTGGACACTCTCAACCTGGCAGTGACACTGGCGTGTGTTTAAGTCCCGGCACTTTCCACAGATGTAGGTGCCATAATGAGGGTCTCTAAGGAAGACAGTGTCAGGAAAAACTCCCTAAGAGAACGAGGAAGAAACACTGAGAGGAACCAAGACACGTAAGAGGAATCCATCCTCCTCAGGGCAACACTGGAAAGTGCAGTTATCAGAGAAAGAAAGAGAGGAATGCTGGAACGGCAGGTACAGTTGGGGAAGTTCACACTCACCAGTTTTTCTCCCTGAACCTGCTCAGTGAGCGCAGCCACGCCCCTAAATACCTGACTGGGTCTGGTGACAGCACCTCACCTTCATTACCAGCGTCAGTAACAGCTGAGTGATCCTTCTGTCCTTCAGACCATTTGGTTTTCTCTCCGTTTTGTGTTTCAATTCTATCCAATTGTCCATTTACTTTTCTGATTTTGTTTAATTTTGTTTCATTTTGATTTCTTCTCTTCTATCATTGTGTCTGTTTTGGGATTCTTCCTCTTCTTCTTCTATCCCTTCATCCATTTGCTTTTTTTGTTTTGTTGTTGTTCTATTTGGTTCAAACTTCTTCCCCAAAAGATGAGCAGCGGTCGTTTGTGGACAGAGGAGCAGTTTAACTGCCCTGTGTGTCTGGACCTGCCGACAGACCCGGTCACCATCCCGTGTGGCCACAGCTACTGCATGGACTGCATCGCTGACCACTGGGACTCTGAGGAGCAGAAGACCGGCACCTATAGCTGCCCGGAATGCAGACAGACCTTCAGCCCTCGGCCTCAGCTCTGCCGCAACACCATGCTAGCAGAGGCCGTGGAGCAACTCCGCAGTGGGAACCTCAGCTCCTCGGCCAGGGAGTCCATCCGGAAAGCCAGGCAAGCAGCCAAATCTGCCCAATCCAAAGCCAAACAGAGAGCACCAAAGCCAAAGCGGCTGCCCGCCTCAGCTGTGCCTTGTGACCGGTGCCAGGAGCCCAGAGCGGCCATCAAAACCTGCCTAGTTTGCATGGCCTCTTTCTGCCAGACCCACCTGAAACCACATCAAACTCAGGCTAATCTGAAGAACCATGAGTTAATTGGCCCGACTGCTGATCTAACCCAGAAGATCTGCCCCGAGCACAAGTACCTGCAGGAGTTCTACTGCCGCTCCTGCCAGATTTACGTCTGTTGGCTGTGCACCAGCAACCAGCACAAGGGTCACGAGTGTGTGTCCACACAGACGGAGCGTGTGGAGAAACAGGTACTGAGATCTCACACACACACACACACTGACGATGCACACAAATGAGTGGAGGAACATAACGAGATGTTTCCAGCTGTAGTGCGTGATACAATAAAAAGGCCCCACATTTTTCTGTATTTTATTTTATTCGTTGAGCCCCATTGATCATTTTTGTGTACCAAAAGGAGCAACTCCTCTTTACACGACCACTTTACAGCCACTATTTTTGTGACTGTGCCTTTAAGATTGTGTCTTATTTAAAAAGCAGTCTAGACTGAAACACTCCTTATAACTTCAGCATGAGTGAGCAGGGCTGAAATGCTGTGGGCCGAATAGGCAGACATGCATCAACTTACGTCACTTACGCCAATTTACGACTTTTCATTAAGTCCGCCTCCTTGTATCTACAGTCATTGTCCATTTTTTCAGCTCCACTGACCGTATAGTTTCACTCCGTAGTTCTACAGTTACAGACTGTAGTCCATCTGTTTCTCTGCATACTTTGTGACCCTGTTCTTCAGTGGTCAGGACCCCCATGGACCCTCACAGAGCAGGTACTGTTTGGGTGGTGGATCATTCTCAGCACTGCAGTAACACTGGTGGTGTGTTAGTGTGTGTTGTGCTGGCACAAGTGGATCAGACACAGCAGTGCTGCTGGAGTTTTTAAACACTGCGTCCACTCACTCGGTCCAGCAGCAACACTGAAGTGTTTAAAAACTCCAGCAGCACTGCTGTGTCTGATCCACTTGTGTATGGCAACAGTTTAGGTGACATACAAGCACCCGCACAAAGCGCATTCCAGCTCATTCCTGTTTATCGAATCAGAACATCCTTCATTTAATATTACGCTTAATTTCATTCGTATATTTAATCAATGTGTGCCTAATTTTTCCCTGTGATTTTATATACATTGACATACATCAGTAAACTGGTCCAACATTTATTTCCCTAAATCGAAAACTCCTTTATACAGTGAGATGCTTCATGTGTGTATTGTTAAGAATCTATATAACACTTTATTACACTGTAAAATATGGTAATGTATACATTCTAACACTGACACACTGTAAACCTGTCAGTCACCTGTGAGCTCATCCTGACTGTCTTTGATTCTGTCTCAGAAAACACTGACTGCAGTGCAGACAGAGAACCAGCAGAGGCTACAGGAGCGAGAGAGACAGCTAAAGGACATGAAGAAAGTTCTAGAGACCCTAAAGGTATCAGCTTTTACACACAACACACACCTTTTCAACACACAGATTCTTTCAGACACACTCAGAATAGAGCTGCAGTCTGAAGCTCATTATACACAAACAGTAACACATCCATCTAACGCCCTGAACACACCCTGCACTGTCCTCGGACACACAGGCAGGACTGGTAACGTGTGTAACACTCCTAAAATAGATGCTCACGTCTGTGACAAATGGAAAATTACATCACTTTCACTGTGGGCCTGTGAAATCACCAAAGGCCTCTTACAGACCCTCTCTGGTCTGCTTAAAGGGGATTTTTCAAAATTACTGCTTTATGAAATTGTTAAGATGTGAACAAAGTCATTGAGCATGGTTTGATGTGAAAGCTCAGTTCTAGAAAAACTTCCTAAGTCACAACTAGAACCACAACTAGAACCTGAAGCACTTAACACCTCTAAAAGCTCATTCACAGAGAGGTACAAGAAATGGTTACAAATGCATTTCCTGATGCCTGAAATCGTTTTACAATAGGTTTTCAATAAGCTTCTGGCTTAAAACACACTTTTTAAAAGAAGAGAGGCACATCAGTGTTATAAGGCACCATTACATTATATATAAAACTCGGAAGCCCATCTCAGCAACTTCATGCCTATATTTCAAATGCATGTTGCCCAAAACCTGCTATAAAATAATTTATACCCCTGAAAAGAGAACATTTCACTGAAATTCACACGCAGTCATATTCACGCTCACGCTTTTTCATCTGAACTATAGTAGCAGTCAGAAGTTTCTAATTTGGTGGTGTATGCCTGTCCACGCATGTATGTGTAGCGCTCGTCCAACATGGTGAAAGAAGAAGCGGAAACAGTGCTGTCTGAGCTGCAGCGGTCAGTGCAGAGGATGCTGGAGCTGATCCAGGACGTAATGATGTCCTCTGGTCAGGAAAAGCTGACTGAGGCTCAGGAGGTTGTGGACAAGCTGGAAGCTGAAATAAAGCAGCTGAAGAAAAAGGATGTGGAGCTGAAGACTCTAGTGAAGTGCCAGGACAACATCCACTTCCTCAAGGTACGAACTTTCAGAGACGAAGTGTTGGCTGTGCGCCAGGAGCTGAGATGTCTTAAGATCTTTGTAGTAAATTATGGCCTCTTTACTTTCACACTGCAGGTACAAAGCTAATGTAGCTAACACAGAAGCCTATGTACACTAGCCTAATTAGCATTGTGCACCACAAGCTACTTCAAACAGCATCAACATTACATCTCAAGAATTTTTACACAGCAGCCAATTTAAGGGGTTAAAAATCTCAAAAAGGCCAACTCATCTGTGGCTTGGTAGGCAATGTTATGGATTTCCATGAAAATATATATATATATATATATATATATATATATATATATAACCATATATAATATTAAAATATATAACCATTTATAGTATTAAAATATATAAACATATAGTACCCAAAGTAGATTTTAAATTGCATCCTGAAGATTATATTTAAAGCTGCAGTGTATTATTATTTTCTTATAAATGAATGAAGTAGCATTAATGAGTCAGAAACAAACACACTAAAATATGGTGTGTGACCACAACAAATGTCTTTGCGCATTAATGTCACCACACAGGCTAATAAAGAAGGTCCAGCTCAATGTTTAGGTCTCAAATGTAAAATCAATATTATATGATGAAGATATGATGACAATAGTTAATCATTCACTCACATCCTCAGAAGACGCTCCTTCACCAAGTTCTGACTGAGTTCTCTGTGGATTCTCTTTCCACACACTCACAAACATCTGATTCATCTGCTGTGGAAGGGGTCCGAAGCACAACCTACATTGCAAATGTAGCATGCAGTTACACATTTCCACCAGAGAGGTCTCCAAATCCCCTAAACACATATAATGCAGCTTTAACTGGCTATAAATAAAACCGTAATATTTAATTTTCAATCAACAAGTTTCATGTTAATAAAGGATTAATCTAGGATTTAATAACTCTGGGAACAAGAATAGAGCAGGAACACAAAACTGGAAACTAACTGAAACTGAAAAGAACTGAAAGATTGACATAAAGTTAGTTTCTAGATTTTAAATGAAATAATACTCTTAGCTGTTTTTTCTTAGCTGTTAATACCTCACCTCAGCTCAGTCAGTCTGTTAAGCTCCTTAACTTTGGAAAATTAATAACTTAAAAACTTGGAAAAAGCTGATGCAGTTTTGAAATTTTCTATGCATTAATTTTTTTCATGGAAATCTATGGCTTGACCTGCTGGCCCTGGGTGAGTCGGCCTGGAATAACTCTTACATGATTTCTGACACTGTACACATTTTTACCGATAAAAATGGCCAAACGTAACTCATACAGCTAAAAACAGAAGCAGCACCGGCTGAATTTCCTGTACTTTTGTAAGTCAAAGGGAGAAAACTGTGTCAATCTGACTTTGGGTCACTGTTCCTCCAAATCTCGAAAGACATGAAGGAGTTTAAGGTGAGAGAATCACTGACTCCAAATAACAGTTTCTCTGTTCTTTCCTGTCTGTTTTCCCTCTCTGTGTGTTTCAGACGTATCACTGTCTGAGTTCTCCGGAGGTCAGTGAGCTGGGCAGTGTGACCGTTAACCCAGATGCTTCATTTGATTCTGTGCGTTCTGTTGTTCTGGACCTCAGGGAGAAGGTGGAGAACATGTGCAACCAAGAGCTGGACAAGATCAACAAGACCGGTCAGACACACACACACACACTCACACACACACACACACTCACACACACACACACAAACACAAACACACACACACACACACACACACACAAACACAAACACAAACACACACACACACACACAAACACAAACACACAGACTTTGTCACATGGCACTTTTATTCCTGCAGTGTTCAACACAACAGCGTTCACGGTGACTGACCGGCAGAGTGGACAAAAGGGCCTTTTAAAACGTGAGTGAATGTGCACCAACCTAACGTCCACGCGGCACCACCACATACAGACACATCATCCACTGATGTTGGCTTTAATCAGATCCTGAGTAACTCTGTATGGTGTGTTTTAGTATTTTCAGGTTTGGGAGGCAAAACAGCGAACAGCCGCGCGCAAGGTACCGAGAACACTCCCACAGAACGTTCTGGATCCTGTCTGTGGAGAAGTTTGTTGGTCTCATATGCATGGTGTGTGTGTGTGTGTGTGTGTGTGTGTTGCAGGTCCCCCACCTCTGCCCTCTGTGAGTGTTCGAGGCCCAGGTAAAGCTTCTGAGCTGCGGGTTTATGTTTGTTATTCATCTTTATAGGAATGTCTGCCAGAAAAACCCCAAACTTTAAAAACTGATATCTTGGCCAGTGAAATTATCTTAAATCTAGTCGACATACTGAATATTTCTCATTTTCAGATTATTTTTCACATTGAAAATAAACTTATTATGAGATTATTTCATTTGTTTCTAGACATTTTCTACCTGTTTAAAGTGATTTTATCAAGTGAGATTATTTCACTATAGTAACAGATCATTTTGCTTGTGTCAAGAAATATGGTGAGATATGTACTTAATAAAATCAATTAAAATAAGCAAAATGTAGAAATAGGTTACGTTATCTCAAAATGAGACAAAAGATATTCAAGATCTTTTCACTTGCAAGGATATTTTTTTTTACAGTGCAAACATCGTCGAT
>NW_023494789.1:197500-217500 GCF_904425465.1 Colossoma macropomum
CACACACACACACACACACACACACACACACACACACAGACACACACACACACACACACACACACAGACACACAGACACACACTCACTCACACACACACACACACACACACACACAGACACACAGACACACACTCACTCACACACACACACACACACACACACACACACAAACTTGGGAAAAAATTAAACAATGTATAAGTAGTGCCATAACTTTTGCACATTTTATGTTTTATTTTTGCCGAATATGTTAAATTCAGTAAATAATCAGTAACTGTGCCTTAAAATGTGCAGAAGTGTGTTTCTGTAAAGGATGTGTTTCACTTAGAAAATCAACAGTACATGTCATTTGGCCAGGGGTGCCTAAACTTTATGACTCTATATATACATACATGCCTACCTACAATAACTACACAAATACACAAATCCGTTACTGGTCCAATTTTTCCAAATTTCTATATAATTTAATCACTGAGATGTAAACAAAGTCATTCACAGTGGTTTGGTGTGAAACGGTTCTTGGTAGAGAAACTTACTGACTCAGATGTCTTTACAGGGGTGGTGATAGGAACCAGGGGTCACAGTGTCCACAACACAAATATAGACATTTTATTTACTATCCAGAACCACCAGTGAACCTACATGTGCAAGTTTTATATGCAATGTTGATGATGGTAAATCTAAAAATCTGAAAGAAAATATATCTTTCTTTTGGTCACTGTTTGGCCTCACAAAGTCTCAGCCAAGAACAGCTTTTTAGAAATGTCTTTTGGGCTAAAACTTTGTCACAAAGCAATTGGTCAGGCATCGGGAGACGTATTACTGACCATTTTATCTAATGGGTTTCTGTGAGGGAGCTTTTAGGAGCAATTAAGGCTTCAGACTTGTTTACATGTGACCCACTGAATGATACAGAAATTTTGAAAAATCAGTGGAATTCCCCTTAAAAGTCTGAACTGATCACTGTTACCATGTCAGTAAAACAGGGGATTATTTCATAAAGCAGGATTCCTCACCAAAGCCCAGAATAAGGGCCGTCCAATAGGAATAAGATCTTGTTCCTGCTGTAAGATCGGATTTATTTTTACAGTGCGAGAGGCCACACCCACTGTGCAGGAAGAGGTGGAGTCTCAGAACCCTGCTTCAGCCAATCCATGTAAGCCACTGTCCACATAATATGGTCATGGAATGACACAGCATCATTGTTTATCTTCTCCAAGCAGAGCTTAAAGTATCATTTTACAAAAATCTGAGTTCCCATCACCTCAGACAGAGTCTATCAGCCAAAACATGTTCGGTGTGCAAAGTCCCAATTAGCTTGATGCTAACTGCAAGCCTTAATCGTCAGCTCTGAATCGTCGACTGAAGCACAGACAAAAATCAGACCTCCAGGTGGCGCTATTGATGTTTTAGCTATGCATCATACTTCTGTCCATTTCTCCAGAGAATCTTGCAGGTGGAGCACGAGCTTCTATTACGCATTAGCTGCATTAGCCTCGTAGCTTCAGTACGAACTAAAGAAACTTCAGACACCAGACGTGTTTTGGCTGATTGTCTGATCAAAGGGGGAAAACTGTCTACATTAGATTAGACTGCTTTAATATAAACAGCTCACAGCAGATTAAACTGATTTTTGTTTCTCTGTTTGCTATTTTTAGTCTTATCAGCTGGAACAACAGAAGGTGATGTCTGCTTCCAATCTCTTATAGGCTTTAAGACTTTCAGTAACTGCTTATAATTCATATTTTACTTTACAATATTACTAGTATGATCTTTTAACCAGAGCAGGTGACTGAATCTCTCTATATTAATGTATATTCATACTGATTATATACAAAGTAACTACAGAGTGACTTTAAAGGCAGAAAATGATGGACACACTGATGGTCTTTTCCCCCTACAGTAAACCCTGGACTCTTCCTCGACTCTCCTACTGCAGATTTCAGTGGTCCTGCTTTCCCCACACGTGAGTGTTTTATAACCTTTCTAATGCACTAAAACAGTTCCTTAATTATTCTTGCTGTGTTTAACGTTTATCCTCTTTTCCTCTCTCCTTATCTCAGTGAGAGAGATCGATATTGACAGCATTCAGGCTCCGGAGCCCCGGACCAGAGATGAGTTCCTGCAGTGTGAGTGAAGCCCTGAGTTACGTAACACATGCACTGTAAACAAGTCTGAAATATTTTAGTTTTTACAGGACTGTGTAAAAGTCAGAGACCACCCTTTGTTTATTTAATATCCAGTCAAAACAGCCATTAAGTTATTCTCTTTTCAGCTTTAGGGAAGGAGAACAAGTATTAAACAGACACTGACACAGAAGCCTTAACAGCTATTTTTCAGCCCTCAGTGTGTCCACACTTCAGCTTCACCACAGCGTCCGTCCTTTTTGGGAGTTTTTCAAAGAAATCTATAGGGATTAAAAAACTCCAGAGTTTGGTCTTAGAAGTTGGTTGCATTTTCTGCCTCTCAGTCTAAAAAACAAAAGATCCAAAGATTAGAACAACGAGCAGCATTCATATCCTGAACTGCCAAAGGCAGCTACTCCTGGGTTTTACTGCGTACTCGTTTCATATATACGATTCAAAAACGACATTCAGTCTCAATTATCAAGACTCTCTTTTGATTCTTACATGAAACATCAATTAAAGAAATCAGAGAGGCCAGCCTTTTTACTTTAATTTGACAGCCAAATTAAAGTAGAACTCCAGCACTGTTTGAACCTCATCTCTATCTGCTGCATGTGTATCAGACGGTCAGTTAACATCGGAAATAATTTCAATAATAAAGAACAGAAGCCTAATACCCAAAATTAATAAGCTTTCTATTATAAGTAGCTTTAAAGTCTGCAGGATTTCAGGATGGCTTGAGAAAGGCCCAAAATTGTGAGTCTCACACTAAAACCACATTGACAAAACTTCTCAACTTAAAACATTTTCACAACTTCAATAAAAGCAGAGTTCAACATTTACCTGAAGTATAATGTGCTGCAACTAAACGAGAGCTGAGAAACGCTGCTTTTGTGCTGCACTGCTTTCATTTTAAGGTAGGTGAAACACAGAGAACAGAAATGGTGGAAAGCTGAGAGAAAGTAACTTTACTAAAGCAGCAATTTGGGGAGAAGATGTGAAGCTCGTTTCTGTGGAAATGAAAGCTTAAACAATCAGAAACCCTCAGTATACTAGTTCATTTTTGAAGCCTACAAAGAAGCTCCCGTTCCTCATCATCTCTGTCTCTCTCTCAGATGCTTGTGATCTGACCCTTGACCCAAACACGGCTCACCGCCGCTTGGCTCTGACGGAAGGTGAAACCAAAGCGACCCTGCACGCCACATCCCAGCCGTACCCGGACTGCCCGCAGCGCTTCGACGGCTGGACGCAGGTCCTCTGCCTGCAGCCCCTTTCCTCTGCCCGATGCTACTGGGAGGTGGAATGGCGTGGGCGGGGCTCTTCGGTGGGTGTGGTCAGTGGAACCATGCCTAGAAAAGGGGCAGATGCGAAGGCAGGGCTTGGATACAACAGCCAATCATGGAGCCTGGAGCTGTCCGACATGTGCTGCGCTGCCATGCACGCCAATCAGAAGGAGGAGATCCCGGTGATCTACTGCCCCCGTGTGGGCGTCTTTCTGGACCGTGACGCCGGCACGCTGACCTTTTACAGCATGGACGACGGCCTGGTGCCCCTGCACACCTTCTACGGCTCCTTCCCCCCGCCGCTGTTCGCTGCGTTCGGGGTGGGCAGCGGCGTGGGCGTGGGACTGGACTTCGCCATGGGTCAGTTCAGCTCCACTTCAGACAGCATCAAAATCTGTCCCCTCTGAACTGTGGACACCGTTTCATTTGGACTTTGGAGGAACACAGACTAACAATTTGACAAAGCAACAGTTTGACAAAGTAATAATTTGGGAAAATAACAATTTGCTAAAATAACAAGTGAACAAAGTAACAATTGGCTAAAATTATTTGGTAAAGTAACAATTTGGCCACAACAGCCAATCAAAGAGCACCGTGGTACACACCTATCAGAGGAGAGAGATCTCTGCCCTCTGCTCTGAGGGCTCTAAGGGTTATAGCATCTTCTACTTAAAACAGTACGAAACTCTTGTGAATGTAAAAAAAAAATGAAATATTATTAATTTGCTTTAATAAAAGCAGATGGAGCTCAACATTTACCTGCAACTCCAAAGTGCTGAGAAACATTTTAACTTCAGTGGAACACAGAGAACAGAAACGGTGGAAAGCTGGGAGAAAATAACAGTTTACTAAAATAACCGATTTAGATGTGAAGCAGTTTCTATGGAAATGAACATGTTTAAGACATCATGATCAGAACTCCTCATTATATTAGTTGTTTCTGAAGCGCATTTTAAATACTGCAAAACAGTCCTACATAATTATCTTCTCACCAGACAAGAATATGAAATTTCATTACTTTTTTCAAGATTTTTTTTTTAACTCGACTGTGATCCGTGACTTCCGCAGGTCAGGACCATCAGAACTCTAATTATTGTAATGTAAGGGTGGATATTTTACTGTCATCGTGATAAATGTTATTATTGTGATAATATGCTTTTCTGAGATTTCATGGAGACCATCAGTACTTAAAGAGCACTGACCAACTACATGTTTCATTACAAAGCGAGCAGAATGAGGCCTGTTTCATTGGACTTAGTGCAGTTTATTAAACATTAAAGATTATTGTAATTGTACATTTCTTCTGCTTATTATCGTAGTATTTTTTGTATATGTGGCACTACTGGTTAAATCTATTTCATTTATTCCAACTGATTAAATCATGAAAATTATATATTTTGCCATATGTGGGCAACACCCCCAGTGAGATGTTTTGTGAATCATGAGAATGTATCATGATATGATATTTTTTCCATATCGTCCACCTCATTACAGTGATTATAGAGTGTTGTTTGTACGTATTAAAGGCCTGGTCACTATTTCATGGTATTTACTGCTTTCTAATCTCTAAAAAAACAACAGCCAAGACATTGATTTTGATTATTTTATTAAAAAAGAAGCAACAGAATGGCACTGATGGGGGTTTTAACAGGGAATCAGCTAACTGACACAATGGCCGTCTATCTCTATACTAATCAATGCTTGGCACAAAAACTACAGATGGTGACATCATCTCTATGTGCCAGTCCTTAACCCTGAGAGACAGAAGAAAGGCTGATATGAGAGACGCAGAAGCTTGTGGCTTCAATAAAGTAAATAAAGTCATAAACTTTGGCCGCGTCCCGATTATGTTTGTTTCTTTACACTGTTTGGATCAACATCAATGATATTGATAATTAATTAACACAAATCTACAGGAGCTTAGAATAGAGGTTAGTTTTATTTGCTCTGCTCTCCGTCACACCAGCCTTTCTGACAAAATACTACAGTTCACCCTCCACTTCCATTCTGGCCCACAATCCAGCGCTGCTCCTCTATTATGGCTATTACAACAGCACAAAAAAGCAGGTCCGCTTACATTAACAAACAAACAAATACGTTCAGTTTACAAAAAAACAAGATGATAAAGTCCAGCAGAAAAGCTGGTCAGATCATTTTGGTTCGTACAAGCTTTTAAAAGAAAATCCCCTTTAAACCTTTAAACTCTGTCAACGAGAACTAATGATACACATATTAAAAAGCTCTGCTAAATGAAATAGTGCTAAATAATGATACTTCATATAACTTATGTTAGACCTTTAATCTTATACTGGTATATACGGGGTAAACTGTCTAATAACATGGTTTAGTGGGTTAAAATAAAAAAGTGCTCTAAATGTGAAGCGGGATGGTTTAATTCGCTCAGGGGTCAAAATTTGAGGAATCAGGTCCACACAGCACATCTGGACACTCGCTAATAGCAGGTTCTGCAACTTATGAAACTGTACTGCTGGATGAGTTTAGTGATGTTCTATATGAGTTAAATGCAGAGCCTGGGTGATTTTATATTCCCTATATTTAATCTTTAAGAGTCAGGGAGATGAGGGACTCGTATACGTGAGAGGAAAGTACGATGATTCCCTTTGAGTTTAAACTACAGAAGCATGAGTGAGTTTTCTGATCAGCCGGACACTACTGACCTGAACAGAATATCTACTTCCTCATAAACATATAATCCCTTCCAGATGGCCCTGAACGCCACATAACACACATGGCAAAAAATAATAACAAAACAAAACGTCTCCCTCATAAAAGAGAGAATCCTGAGCATCACCAAGACCAGTCAGCCAGTATTACAACTGACACAATAGAAGAAAGCGGAAATGCATGCTGGGAGTTGCAGTCAGTAATGAGCTCTGGTCGGTTATAAGGAAACAGTTAAGAGCAACCAGACAGATATGGCAGTTATTACTCATAAAATAGCTCAAACAACTGGTGGTTCAGTAGTGTTTGAAGGTAAAGCGTAACAGGCTAGTTTACAGTAAAGCACAGAGGCTCAAGTCCAACTCCAGAGGAAAGAAAGACCAGTCCCTGTTCTGAGGCTCTGTAGCTCATCCTTTCATTTCTTCCTTGTTTCTTCGTTAATCTTTATCACTTTCTTTATCACCTTTAAGTCACTTTCGTACTCCATCTTCATCTCTCCCCAATTTACAATCTACCAGATTCTCAACTCTACAATTTACAATTTCACCTCATTAAGATTCATGTTTGTTTATTTATGTTAGCTACGATGCTCAGCTTGAGTAATATGACTACATTTAATGTTATTACATTAAACAATCTTATTAAAATAATAGTAACTACTAATCCTCACTGAAATCAGAATGAGAGAATGAGGGAAACTCAAACACAGTCATATGCAAATGTTTATACACCCCTGGTTAGATTAGCCATATTGTTAATCTACAGGGAACAAACCTAAATATGGCATGTTTCTGAACATTTTAGTGTAAAATTTCTAACATATTGGAGACTGTAACTTCTGCACAGGTCACATTTTATGTTTTTCCTCAATATATGAAATTCAGTAAATAAACAGTAATTGTGCATTAAAATGGACAGAAGTGTGTTCTCTGTAAACATCTTAACTTGTTCTCAATTAGAAAATCAACAAAATGTTATTTGACCGGGGTGCCCACACTTTTGCATACGACTATCTAAGTGGACAATTCCTGTTAAATATGGTTCAATACAGCACAAGCATGTTACCTGTGTCATTAGGGGACCCTCACCAACTTTCCCAAAACCCTCCACATTCTATCCCACCTACAGCTCGCGCTGCCGCTCCACTCCATGATGCACCTACTTTCTTTAAGCTCACTTCACCCTACGTACACTATCCCTGATCAACTTCCTCTCTTCTTTCTCCACCTGCTGTCCAGAGCCTGCAGAGCCTCACAGGAAAACGGACAGATTAAAAGAAACATTGTGCGAGTCAGGCTAAGGCAAAGGTTAAAACACTGGTTAAAGCAAGTTACAGGTGAAAGGAATCGGAATAAACTGGAGAAATTAAAGGAAAAATAAAAGAAAATATTACGCAGTCTCCTTTCCCTTTATATAAATAATCAAGGCCTTCAATATTCGCCACTGATACACGATAATCACGACAGGACGCTACATTTACTTACATAACTGTGCTTTAAACAACAAGCAGAAGAAAGACGTCTCATCTTCTTGATGCTTTATAGTTTACTGTTTGTTCATAAGGAGGCAAGAAAAGGGCTGAATTAGGAAAAGTCACAGGTTAATCAGTGCAGGCCACGCGTCCAAACACGACTCAGACAAACTGACACACCCAAGCCACGCCCCCACACTCGTTTATCACTGTGAGGTTAAACAAGCTTTCCAGAAAAATCCCATTTAACCTAATAAGAAGTTTTATAGCACAGCAAATATCAAATACCTACAGTTCGACTGCTTTATAAGTCTGAAATTTATTTTCTATGAGTGCAAATACTTTGATCAGCTACAAAAGCGTCTAGTTCAGTAGCTTTTGAATGAAAGCTCAACATTACGTAGCGAATCTGACGCATTATAATGGCTTAATGTGAATAATTTACATAGCTTTATGTTACGTTTCCTAATTAGGTTGAATGGGATTTTAGCTGGTGCTCTATAAAGCCTGTTCCACCTAACAACGGTAGCTATGAAAGAACGCGTTTGTGGGCAGAGCATGGATACAGCAATTACTCAAATTAAAATCACTGTCCAAGGCCCGCCCACTTTCTTTAGTGTTTGTACGGAAGAGGAGGGGCCTGTGAGAGCGAGGCGTGTCTGCGGTTAGGCTTCAAGTTACCCCAAGGAGGGGTAGGTAAGTTGAGGGAAGTGGGATGTGGGGGTGGGACAGGATGGGAGGGGCTAGAGGCAGATGTGCTTCGTCGACCAATCATAGCAGGGAGACTTTGGTTCCGCCTCAATCCATCCAAAAGGCTTCCTCCGCCTGTGGCGAGGAAAGTGGCGTTATCCTGGCGATGAGCGTCTGACTCCGCTCCACGTAGCACTTTTTTGTCCAGTCCCAGCTTCCGTAGACGATCGACAAGATTGCCGCTGTGGCGATCATGACTGGACGGTTGCTCAGTGGGGGCGGGGTCAGGACTAGGAAGATCAGGTCTGGGGGCGCGGCCGAGTTTTACACCATAAACATCCTGCAAGAACAGCTCAGCAGGGCGCGATGCTAAAAAATTGTCAGAGGGGGCGGTTCTGGACTCAAAGTGGACAGGAGAGGGGCAGGGGGACTGGGAGGGGGAGTTAGGGGGGGTATTTGGCAGGAGGCGCAGGGGCTTAGGCTTGGGTAGTTTGGAAGGAGCTGGAGCTCTTTGAGCTGAGATGCCTTTCTCCAGCAGGAGTTTTGCCAGACCACCAGGGGGAGCTGCAGGACGACGAGGAGGGAAAGAGTCACCCAGACTGAGCCTGCATGGAGTGACCGGTGTACTGGGACCAGTCCGGAGGGAACTAGGGGTGTATTCACACACAGACGGACTACAGACAGAGCTAGAGAGACAGATGAGAGGGAGAGAGAGGTAAAGGAGTGGAGGATGAGAGAAACGTTGAGGAAGAGAAACTGTAAGTTAAACAGTTTAATGAAACACCAACAACAAAGTTTCCAATCAATCGAATCATGCAGTGAATTGAAATAGCATCCAATCACATACCTAGGTGTCACCTGCGTGACGTCACTGGGGTGCAGGATCCTGCAGGTGGTGAAGGTGTAGGTTGAGAAGGTGGAGCTCTGACACTTCCCAGGATTCACTGCTTAAAAAAAAGTGACGTTCATGACAAAACAGCCAATTTCAGATCTGAAATTCCAAACTTACGCTGGTTTCTGTGTTTGTGTAGCAATTAGGCATAAAGTATGCTAGCTAGCGTACGTGCTCATTTTTATCAAGGTGTCCGTCTGGCAGGAGTATTAGTGAATTATATATTACAGTCCTTTAAAACTTCAGCTGGACTCCTATAGACTCGATTCACACTCGCAACGCCAGAGACTTGAGACTCGACTCTGACTCGAACTCAGTGAGTCTAGACTAGACTTGAACTCACGTTGCGACTTGTGAAGATCTCTGGATCAAACTAGGCTTAAAATGTTTATTTATATAGCATTTATTATTTAAAAAGGTACAAATAAAATGAAGAAGACTAAATACATGAATAAATACATGAATCTATAAAAATGACCAAGTATGCTAAAAAAATCAAGCTTGAAGACGGCTGCTACTGCTCATTTTAGCCATGTGACATATTGATTGTCCATTTTTATAGATAAATATGACACCAAACTTGTTTTGGCAGATTGATTGATAACTGGTAAAAGTGTGCAAATTAGATTTTTCACCACAATCTTCCTTTCACAGCACACAGACAGGTCAGTACGGTCAGTGCTGCAGTGAATGCAATAATAACTGCTCACCTGCAGATGGTGCTGTTGTATTGATATTCAGGCTTGGAAGCGTTGACCCTGCTGATGACCCTGCAGGTGCCGGGGTTACCAAGGTGCCAGAGGTCATCACCAGGCTAGGTGTCGTGGTTAAGGAGATGGCGGTTGCCACTGCAACAGGAGAGCCTCTCAGAGACGGAGAATGGGGTGGAACTTTCAGTGGCGTGAGGACACTTCTCCTCTCTTTCTTCTCCTCTGGAGTGGAGGATGACTGGACATTGAAGGTAATCCCTCCCTCCTCTTCCTCCTCTTCTTCCTCTTCCTCATCCTCCTCCTCCTCGTCTCTCCTCCTCCTCTCATCTCCTGTCCCTCTTCTCTCTCTCCTGTCCTCCCAAGGAGCTCTCTCGTGTTCCTCGTCCTCTTCCACATCTGTCAGACGGTACACGGTGTCGTGTGGCAGTGGACGGAAGCCTTTGGTGACCACACCAGGGTGGGGGTCCAGGATAGTAGCCAAATGGGGCTTCGCCAGCTGCTGCCAGTGATGCAGAGTCAGAGAGCCTTTGGGGGAAAAGGTGAGAGGCCGTTATTCAAAGTAAAACTCTTGTACTGACTCCACTTTTTGATCGTATGGATTTTATCCGTCATGGCTAAACGGCTACAAACAGACACTCTTAGTACGTTTCAGTGTTTATGATGCTGATTATACAGTAAGAGAAATTCGCTAAGTTGCACTGAGTTTACTGTGTTTTATATTTATTTGCACTTGAAACGATCAGAACGGTTAAATGTCCTTATGGGCCATGGAAGATTCTGTGGTCTGCTGCACGGGCAGCACGTCGTAAAAGGTTGGCAGTTTCTGCTCTGAAAGCTCCCACACAGGAAACTATTACATGAAAAAGTTATGGGCACATTGCTTTATTATCAACATTACCTATAAAACTCTGTACACACTGTAGTTACGCTGGTCATTTAGGACAGTAAATAAAATGGCTGTATTTGTGCTGCTCACACTGCAACCCCTGGTTTCTGTCATCAGTACTGTAAAGAAATCTGAGTTGGTACATTACAATAACCCATTTCACTTCAAACGTCTGAATGACTTAGTTGACATCTAAATCTTAAAAACTGGTGGAATTTACATTAAAACATGCTTAAAGTTGAAACAAACATGTTTAACTCTAACACCTCGTACAGAGGGAGAGGCTGAAACTTCATTTACCTGAAAAACAGGTACAGATCTGTCTGTGACACAGTTACTGACAAATCTCTGTTTAAATCACGTATCAGAGACGGGTCCTCCAATCAACTGGCAACTAGTATTGCTGATACTGTTAGGAAACTAATTGAATCGTTTCAGTTAATTGTGTTTGTATCAGAGCTCAGAGTTCAGCTCTCACCTTCCATCGGTTTGACTATCTGCAGTTTTTCTGGCAGGAAGGTTTTGAAGCAGCTGGAGGAAACGGAGAACTCTGATAGGTTGGTGAAGGAGGACAGAACGCTTCCCATTGGTGAACTGCAGCCACTCCCACCCCCCTCAGACTCCACCCCTGCCAGCTCCTGCAGTTTCCTGTCCCGCTCGGCCTGGAAATACTGCCGCTCACACAGGAAGTTCTGTCTGCGCAGAGAGAGACGGTGCAGCGCGGAGACGAGGTCACTTCCTCCTGGACAGCCCGGCTGACCTAGACGAGAATCACACCTGAGACAGGAACACACACAGGTAAGATGTAGCAGCACACACACAAACCCTCATATGAACCCTGATATGCTTTCACACACATTAAAGAAGAATTCCACAGATTATTAAAACATTTCCGCATAATTTAGTCTTTGAGGTGTAAACAAAGTCACTCAGAGCGTTTGATGTGAAATGGTTCGTTGTAGAGAAACTAACTGACTCAGATGCCTTTACAGTGGTGGTGATAGGAACCAGGGGTCGCAGTGCCTACAAGGCAAATATAGCCATTTTATATACTGTCCACAATGTCCAGATAACCTGCATGTTTCTTGAGTTTTTATATGTAGTATTGATGGTGAAACAGCAGTAAATCTGATTATTTTGCCACACAAAACTCTGCATGTTAAAAAAAAAATGCCTAAAACTTTCAACAAAACTACTCTGCAACAGTGTCTCAGACATGATGATGTGTATTTGTTAGCATTTTGCGTAACAGTGCTGTGAGGGAGCTTTTAGAGGCACTAAAGTCTTCAGACATCTGGTTCCCATCTCCACCACTGTGAACAATTATGATTTTCTATAGAGCATTTCATGTCTAACCACTCTGAATGAATTTGTTTACATCTTAATAACTTAGTTATGCAAAGCAATTTAATTATATAGAAAAAATGTGGAATTTCCCTTTAACACACACTCAGGGCGATATGACCAAAAACCTTCATGCACTGATACATTAGTTTATATCATTCGATTTCAAAAAGTATTGATGATGGTATATGATTCTTAATGCTCAATTTTAGGTCTGAATAGTATTTGAACCCTGAAGAAAATCTGATCAGAGAAAGCTGAATCATCCACACTCTACAGGGTGTGTTTTCTTCTATAACCAACTCCTGTCCAGACATGTTTTCCTTATATTCACATCTTCTTTAAAATGACCATAATTTCAACACTAATTTCTAAGAAAAAGGACCAGATCCTACTTCTTCACTCAGATATGTGAAAAGCCCACAGCCATGCTGAAAGAATATCATACTCAGCTTCGTTATGAACCTCGTTAAACTCATCATGCTGAAAAGTACAATGATTTTGCAAGAGCAACTGAGAACAGATAAAATAAACAAACTGCTGGAGGGGCTGAAGAAACCGTAGTCAGTTCTTAATCACAGCTGGAACATCAGTGATGCAGCTGCTCATAAACATTTTCACATTTCTGTATTAAACTGTCTGTTCATCAGTTTAATAGGTGATATATGTTCAATCGGTTTGTGCAGAAAGGACCTTTGAGATAAACTAATCTTAACTAATAAGACTTCTTAACTTTTTTCTTTGATCTGGCTCCTCTGATGTTGGACTGAGTTTAAGGTGAAGTGTGGAACTGATTATACAGCTCTGTGGATACAGTCATCATTAAATTACCATGAGGACATAGAATTGTAAACCCAGCATTGCGGATCACATAGAATTGTGTGCCTCGGTTCATTATTATACCCCTAAAATACACACAGCGCCACCTAGTGTACTGCAGCTCTTCAAAGGTCAAGCTTTTGTTGATAATAGTGGACTGAGGAACAGAGCAGCACATTCATTATATAGAAATGAATCAAATGCACATTTTCGATATCCAACAACTACATTTAATCACCTAAACCTAATTTACACACACACACGCACACACACACACACACACGCACACACACACACGCACACACACACACGCACGCACGCACACACGCACGCACACACGCACGCACACACACACACACACGCACACACACACGCACACACACACACTCACTTGGTAGAGTCTGGCTGTGTGTCTGCCTCCTGCGGTGTGTGTGTTTGAGAACAGAAGGGCTGTGCGGTCATCACTACACTGCAGTGTCCTGAGCCGGGAATAGGGGGCGCCGCTGCAGCTGCTCGCACCACTGTCTCATTCACACTCCGTACCGTCTGGAACACACGCTTATGGGTGGACCTGCACAAGGGGTCAAAGGTCAAGGGCAAATAACCAACTCACACCTGGGCTGGACACTGAAGGACAAGAAAAATGATTTAAAGAAGAGAGAAATGAAGTGAGAGAGTCACCTCTGATCCTGAAAGGCCACCTCCTCCTCCACACTCAGCTCTCGCCTCATAGTGCCCTCAATCTCCGCCGCCAGAGAGTCCTACAGAGAGAGAGAGAGAGAGAGAGAGAGAGAGAGAGAGAGGGAGGAAAGGAAAAAGGGGGAAGAATGAGAGGGAACGAAAGAGAAAGAGGAAAAGAGAAACAAAAAAGAGAGAGAACAAAGTGAGAAAAGAGGGAGGAAAAAGAGAGAGGACAAGGAACAGATAGAATGAGAGAGCAGAGACGGGAGGAGAGACAAAAGGCGAATGAGAGAGAAAGATTAATTTCACTGAAATTATTTACTGAAGCACAGCAGTGAAAGTTGTTACTATTATTATTATTATTATTATTAATAATCATTTATTATTGCTTTATTATTTATTATTGCTAATACAAAATAGTAGAGAGTGCTGTGAAGGGCAGTATTAAGAGTTTAATGATGGTTTAAGAGTCTAATGACCGCTTTGCATCAACACAACATCCACTTTTTTCTGTTTTTATAAAGCACTTCAGAGAAAAATTCAGTTACAGAAAAATAAAATGAGAACTAAAATAATATACAGATAAACAGACTAATAAATAAACATAAACATAGTCTTACTAAAAGTGCTTATATGACTTTAATACTGTAGGGACTACTAAATGCTACAGAGTGTGTCTCACCATAGGGTAGTGTCCGTACGACAGGTGTCTGCGCAGCCCGGATGATGGGGTGTGTTTACTGCGCAGCTCTTTAATCTCCTCCTGAGACTCATGCAGCATCGCTACACACTCCGCATTCCTGTCTGACAGCTCCTTCAGCTACACACACACACACACACACACACACAGAGACACACGCACACAGACACACACACACAGAGACACACGCACACAGACACACACACACACACACACACACACACACACACAGAGACACAGAGACACACGCACACAGACACACACAGAGACACACGCACACAGACACACACACACACACACACACAGAGAGACACACGCACACAGACACACACACACACACACACACACACACAGAGACGCACACAGACACACACACACACACACACACACACACAGAGACGCACACAGACACACAAATTCAGCACATGTGCAAAGCTCAAAATGATTCAATTTGTTTTGATTCTTTATGAAAAGATTTGAAGCATCATTACATTTCAAACTCCACCATGAATCCACTTCATCTTTAGGTAAGATTAGAATCATTAAAAAATTATACACAACTCTAAAGTGGAGGAACCACTTACACAGCAGCAGAACAGAGACAGTTAAAAGAGCTCTGTTTTGAGGGAATTTCTACCTTTATTTTGGGGATTTTTTTTATTTTGGGCAGAAATTATACCTAATAAAAATATACCTATTTTTATTATTATAAGTGATTATAATTTATTCTAACATTACAAAATCAATGCAGTTGGATCATCACCTTCGGACTGCTGTGTCAGTGCTATTTTACACTCACACCAGTCAGGGTCACTGAATGGGTGTTACTAACAGGGATGACGCTGACGCTGACAAACACACTGCCTTATCTCTCTCAGAGAAACACTCGTTATGCTTTACAGTGCAATAATCCTCTTTAAATAACAGGTTGGATCTGTTACTCAAGCAGAACTGAGCACTGCCCTCCTGTGGACTTTACTGGGCCATTTCATAAGTCATTTCGTAACTCCCATATAAGTCCAGTCATCATAAAACTTGTTACCCAGTGACCCAGAGTTTATGGAGTTACTGTTTCATAACATCAGTTATTTAAACTGAGTCCTGTATCATCTGACACAACCTGCACCTCGAACAAACAGCTGAACAGGCCTTTGGCTTTTACAGTGCTTCTGAGTCCCAAACCTCGGCGTTTTATGTTTTTCTTGATAGTTTTCTTTTCTTTAACTCTGAGAACGCAGGCAAAAGACAAAAAAGGACAAAGAAGGAAGGGAAATGGAATCCTTGAGTAACAGCAATGATTCATTTATCATTGTTATTTGAAGCAATACAAATAAACGGTGCACACTGGGTATAAACATTCTACAGAAGAGGACCAGGCATGAACAGACTGGGACACACCCAGATAAACAAACGGCTATGCTGCACTAAGGAACTGCAGTCACCCCCAGCCTATCAGCTACGGCCCATTTTATAGTTTCTTTAGTGTTAATAATACTAATAACAAGAATAATAAGATCTTTATTTAACCTCTATGTGAGCAGAGAAAACAGTAAAATAAGTCTCCAAGACTGGGAAAGAGAACAAAGATGCCAAAACAGACCAGTGAAAAGCTGGTATGCCAGGTATGTAAAATATTCTTTTATGACAGAGTAAAACTGGTAAAACTTGTAAACGACAATAAGAAATGAACCAAATAAAATAAAAATAAAACCAAACCAAAATAAATATTTAGTTATTTTCTGATAGTTTCATGATATTTTATATCAGTATTTGAGTAATCGACTGATTATTCTAAGAATTAATCGAGGGATATAATAAAAAATGGACATTAGTGAGGTCATGGAAACACACTAAAGTACTATTCAGATGTGATTAGTTTTCCATGGGACGGTGGGTGACGCAGCTCACAGGGTGTCAGTGACGATTATGACCAATTTGCACAGGATAAAAAATCTCGCTGCTGATGTCAGAGACGGGAGCGGCTACTCGGTTCATGCACTGCCTTCACTCCAGAAAAGAGTAGACATGTTAAAACATTTAATTTAGCTGATATTCTGTTTACCCTAAACATGTAAAACTAATCCAGCACGTGTGGGTCAGTTTATTTCATCACTGTCCATTCCTAATCATTCTGTTGCAAAGTGGACTTTAATGAAGAGGACAACAGGTGATGTGTGTGTGTGTGTGTATGTGTGTGTGTGTGTGTTTGTGTGTGTGTGTATGTGTGTGTGTGTTTATGTGTGTGTGTGTGTTTGTGTGTGAGTAAACATACCTCAGCAGTTAGTTGCCGCTGGGCATCCTTCGAGGCTTGTAGATGAATCCTTAGCTCCTCTTTCTCCAGTGCCAACTAAAAAAGAAACAGATACATTAAAAACATGCTGACCACACGGACGGTGTGGTTTACCATAGTGGTCCACCTTCCACCTGGACAGCATCCAATCTAGGTGATGTCATTAAAGACACCCTATTTGATTGGAAACATTATTTCATAAACTGACAGGAGCAAATTAACCTGCACACTCCGACCAGAGCCTCGTCTTATAATGCTGAATATTTTATATGGGTCACGAAAAACATGTTAATATTCAGTTTTGGATACAGAAACATTTTCAGTAGTTCTATTTAACACAATCACTCAATCAATTACACTGCTAAAAGTGACGAACACAAATGTAAAAATAATAATAAAACTTCACTGTGCAGCTTACAGAACTGGAACTAGTCCACCTTGGATGGCTGATTGGAGCTGTTTGAAATGGTGGAGTTTCTTAGCTGAGTGGACAGACTGGTGACAGAAGGCTGGCGCTGCTTAATGCAGTGATTAAAAAAACCCGCTCCAATATGTCAAACATGCTCAACAAACTCATTTGTGAAGACGTCACTCAAATGTGCCAGTTACCAAGGCGAGGAGAAAACAGGATGATATTTCATTTTCTGTTCCACCTTATCAGTGGAGTAGCAGTTATGTTTAAGAAGCTGGTAAAAAGGAAGTCTTATGAAGAAAACATGAGCAGTTACCTCTCCCAGCAGGATTCAAGCAGCCGCTAAGTGCCGATTCTGAACGGGCGAAATCAATAACTCGCTCCACAGGGATGTTATTAGAGACCGATTTGTATTGAATTATCCTCTATTCAGCTGTAGAGACCAACTCTACTCAGATTCCCTTTATTACCCCCTTCATTAAACTAACACAGGACCTGACTGTAAATATACTTGTCATGCTCAGATCATTAAATACTGAGATGCAGCCTAAAAGATTTTAGGTTTTGTTTAAAAAAGTTTTAAGCAAAGTTTTGTTTACTTTTATATAAATATTGCACTCTTTATAATACAGCATGATTCAAAAAGATCAAAAGCGCCACATTTTTCCAACCGTGAGGCGCCGAGGAACCAATCACAATCCAACTGAAAGAGGGGCTCATAGAGTTTCTGACTGTCAGTCTGGCAGAAAACCTCCAACAGCTCAGAGTGTTCGTCGTTGGTACCAACAAAGAAAAAGGCCACCAGCATCACCAGATCTCACGCCGTGTGACTTTATTTGTGGGGGACGTTAAGGGTTCGGTTTATGTGCCACTCCCAACAACACTGGATGATCTCCGAAATCGCACTGAAAGAGCCGTGAGTGCAGCGACACCCGACACGCTCAATCCAGTATGGGATGAGTTTGACTGTGGTGTTGATGTTGTCTGTACAGCTGGAGGAGGTTCAGACTGAGACCTTGTACAATTACATAATAAACTTTATGCTCATTTAAACCATTTACAGTTCACTGCATTGATCTGTAATGATTTACAAGGGAAATAAATCATTTTGAAATCGGATGAATCTTTCTGAATCACCCTGTATTTATTTTATGCATTTAAAGAAAATGAGATGTGCTTCAGCCACGATTTATGTGTTTTAGAAAAAAAGAAAAACAAGATGTTTTGGTAAGTACCAAAAAATAAATAAATACAAAAATAAATGATGAGGTTATGTTAGCATTTCTTCATGTAACTAACTTAGGGTCAGAATCTATGATGGCGTTTTGATATTTTGTTTCTAATTTATCCAGCAGTATGCATCTAAAGACTGATAATACTGTATCAGGAAATACAGGCTAATCAAATAATAGTTGATAACTGAACTACAACTGATTCTCTCTCTCTCTGACCTCTTTGACCCGGTGCTGGAGCTCCACTATCTGCGACAGTAACTGGGCGATTTCCTCCTGATGTCTCAGCAGATCCTCATTCTTCTGAGAAAGTTCCTCAGTCAGAGTGACCATCTGACTGTTCGACTCACCTGAAACACACACATTTTTATTAATGAACACTATTTAATGCTTGTTCTTTTATGTGCACGGTTTGCAATCAGAAGTAACAGTGACAACAACAACAAAACAAAATGTGAGTATCTTACGTAGCTCTTTGACGCAGTCGCTGACCAGCTGCTGCTCTTTCTCCTCGTATGTGATGGTTTCCTTCTTCAGGTGACTGGCCTGCAGAGCATCAGAGGAGTAGAACTCACTCATCATTTCATCAGCACGTTCATTTAAAACAATTCAACTCAATTTTGTTTTAACTCCATTTAATTAATGTGTTAAAGTTTATCACTGTATGCAGGCACAAGTGCATAAAGACCCTTTTAGTCAATGGTGCACCAGTAATACACAAGATAATGTACAAAACAAGTAAACATAATTTAAGTACAACGATAAAAAGGATTTCATAGAACAGAGAGACTAGAGACGGGTGATACAGGGGCGGAGCCAAAAAGAGAAAAGGCCAGATTCTACTCAGATTGATCAGAGGCCCAGCCTGTCACATGGGGAAAGAATGATTACACTCAATATTTCAAGATAATTCAATATTTCAAGATAATGCCACTTGACTTTCCAGTTTGTGAGTGCTCTATTATGACCAATCAAATCACTCTGCTCTCCACCAAACTCCGCCTTATTGTCCTCAGCCATCTCATCACAGCACAGTAACTGAAGTTAAAGCTCCAGCTGTGGTTAGATGTAACTGGGGATGCCTAAAAATGAGATTCTGTCCCGTAGAATGCGATTTTCTACCTATCCAAAGCAAATGTTACTGTTTCTTCAGTGAATCAAAGGTAAGATATGAATGGATCATATATATTTTTGGCTCATTGAGACAGTATTTTTTTGGCTTCAATGATTAGGTTTAGGTTTTTAAGGCTGCTATGTCGTTTTTGCTTGTCTTTGCACATCTCAACTGTCTGATCTCGGACACGTCTTCTTCTTCGGAACTGTCCACTGTGGCAGTACGCCTTAGTCTAGGATGATCAGGTTTAGGTTTTTAAGTTTACTGCATATTTTTCTTTTTCTTAGTACATTTCAGCTGTAATTTTAACTTCGTCTTCTTCACTGGGCAAACATGCCTGTGGCGAGCAGATGAGTGCTTTATAGCTTTCTTTAGAGTAAAGGCTGTTGCAGTATTTATTGGATTTATGTGAATCCAGTGTTTTATGACATTAACATAGGGTGGAGGTGTTGGAATAGGTAGGGTTACGACTGTACAGCTGTCAGAAATAGGCTACAGCTGGGTGTGGTATGTCTAAAAACACTGGGGTGATATGTCCAAAAACATACAATATAAATGATTACTGAAAAATATTGTAAGCATTTCCTAATGATCAGTTTGACCAATTTTTATAATATTACAATACCCCAAGGAAAACAAAAAGCATATGATAAAAAAAATCTACAACTGA
>NW_023494789.1:222500-227500 GCF_904425465.1 Colossoma macropomum
CACTGACACCACGGCACGTCACTGAAGATGAGCATCTAAACACTGTTTGCTATTTATTAGCTTCATCTTTGGCACATCTGCATGACCGAACTCTCGTCTAACAGCAGCGCATGTGAATTTGAGCTTCATCTTTTAACATCCTGAAAACTGACTGATCTGCATTCCATAATCAAAATGACTGTCCGTTCCATTAATAATATCAGCAATAACAGTTAAAATAGTAAACAGTGATACTAAAACTGTGAAGTTCTTAAAAGTGGATGTACTTCAATATTTTTTAAAACAGACATTGATATAAACAAATGTTGCGAAAGAGAAGTTATGACATTTCGTTCACTTGTTACCCTTTTCAGTCACTGTACTTCACCTGATAATGATACTTAACCTCTGGCCAGTAGGGGGGGCTGTGCAATTGTCTAATACTTTTCTTTTATTGGCTCAATTTTGAAACATTTGCATGAATTAGGGCATATTTCATGTAAATGATATGTAAATGAGGGCAAACTGGGGTGTGTCTGTTGCAAATACATGTAAATAAGGTACTCGTTTCCATGCACTGAAGCTGATTCACCAATTGTGTCCAAATCACTACTTATTTTGTTATGTAGTTTCCTGAATCAGACGCGGAGCAGTTCGTTTGTCGTTCAGGACAGTCAAATCTGTGCTCGTTTATACACAACATTCATGAATAAGTGAGCACTATTTCTCTCCAACATCGATAATCATTGACACTGATACGCCATCTCTAATAATTACTCTAATAATTGCATAATTAATTGCTGTGTGTCCAGATTTTGATACAGTATTGGTGTAAATGTGGAGTGGAAAGCTGTAAATTACTGTCTCACCAATACGGCCCTCACTCTGTTTGGAGTGTCTCTAATCTACCGTCTTCTGTAGAAAATCTTTGTCAATAATCAAAACTAGACATCTGAATGTATCTTAGAGTAAAGTGGGCAGGGAGTGGGGTGGGCTTTATTCTGTGGAGACCCCACACTCAAACTACTGGGTTTTTGTTTTTGAAGTTGCTTATAAATTCTAGGGGCTGAGATTACAGCTCTGTACAAAATCGAAAAATCATATTTAACCTGAAAGTGACTATTGTTAGACCTTTAATTAATTACATGCATATACAGTTACATATGCATATATAAATAGATATATAGTGAATTACATTTGATACGCATTCCCTGATAGACTGGTTTTATTCTGCATGTCTGACTTTTTCTGTCAATGTCAAAAAGTGGAACCTGGAAGTGAAAACTGGAATCACTGTATAAAATCACCTTCTGTTCTTAAAAACACAAACGTGGCACAGAATGAAAGTCTCCACTTTCAATGAACTATGAGAGGATTTTTTAATATAAAGTTAACAACACGCCTTTAGCTACAACTGCAGCTTCTAAAAGGTAATGTACAGACTTTATGACATTCTGCAGACATAAAATGATTCTGTTTCACCTGGACACATTCTGCAGATCAATAAACATTAAAGCAGGATGCAGCTCTGCTATAAACAATGACCTAAAAACAGGTTCTACTCAACAACAACCGAACAAGACTGTCAACATTAAAGGATTACAGATCTGACTATTCATTTACAGCAGAAAAGGACACGACTTGACCCTCAACAGAGATCAACACAGACACGAACAGCTCTTTCAGCTACTGCAGGAACCACACTCATACACACTCACACACACTCACACACACTCATACACACTCACACACACACACACACACTCATACACACTCACACACACTCATACACACTCACACACACTCACACACACTCATACACACTCATACACACTCACACACACTCATACACACTCATACACACACACACACACACACTCACACACACTCACACACACTCATACACACTCACACACACTCACACACACTCATACACACTCATACACACTCACACACACTCACACACACACATACACACTCACACACACTCATACACACTCACACACACTCATACACACTCACACACACACTCACACACACTCATACACACTCATACACACTCACACACACTCATACACACTCACACACACTCATACACACTCATACACACTCACACACACACATACACATACACACACACACTTTTCCAGTCTATTAATCCGCAGACTAAGTCTTACTACACGCTGTTGTTATTGTAGCCTATTGTTATTAGAATATTAAGCTGGTCTTTATTAATCTGCCTTTGCTTTTAACAATTATGATGTAATCACAACGTCAAAATCATCAAAATGATCAAAATCATTTTAAACGCACAATCATCTTCAGCAAGGGGAGAAAGACTGGATGAAATGCAGTATCATGGACTACTAAGACTTTTGTGCATCTTAAAGCCACGAACGGCTCGTTTTCTAACGTTTAAATCTTTAGACTTCATGGACATGTTGACAGATGCAAAGTATCAGCGATTCACAATGCTACAATGCTACAACACTCACAACAATCTAAATAAATAAATAAACAAATAGATAAAAACCTCTTTTTTCTCTGCCTCATTTCAACACAGCTTCCAAAACTGCAAGGACTAAAATCATTTTTACTCATATTTTTCTTCTGAAAGCTTCTCACATATATTTATACATATTCACAGTGTGCAGTACACGTACACATCCTGTCCTCTATCTCACTCTCACTTCGCCTCACACTCCTTCTTGGCTTCCCTTCATAAACTCTGTGTCCCAATAGCTTTTTATAGTTTTCCAATTAAAGCTCTGGACTAACTGCCCTCTTGGCTCATCTCCTCCTCCCTCTCACTCTGACCCCCTTCACTTTTGTGTAGTTATTTACAAACTGTCACCACTGACCCAGAAAACTAGATCAAGAGTTTTAACCCCTTATTCAAAACCTTTATCATCCATGTGAAAAAGTAATAGCCCCCTAAACCTAATGACTGATTGCGGTTGTTAGGCACAATCAACTGTTTGCCATGAGTCTTTTTTACATCACGGTGGAGGAGTTTTGTTTCACTCTTCTTCACAGAATTGATTTAATTTCGCTACATTGGACGGTTTTCAAGCATGAACTGCCCGTTTAAGGTCTTGTCGCAGCACCCCAATGGGAGGTCAGGACTTCGACTCGGCCACTACAAACCTTCATTTTGTTTCTTTTGAGTCATTTAGAGGTGAACTTGCTTGTGTGCTGTGGATCACTGTCCTGCTGCATAACCCAACTGCGCTTGAGCTTTAGGTCATGACCTGACGGGCGGACATTCTCCTTCTGTTTTTTTTGATAGAGAGCAGAATTCATGGTTCCTTCAAATATGACAAGCTGTCCAGGTCCTGCAGAAGCATAGCAGCCCCAGCCCATCACACTACCACCACCATGTTTCACTGTTGGTATGATGTTCTCATGTGAATGCAGTGTTAGTTTTCTCATTGTTGAATCGTGTACAAGTAAGGCCTGCAGTTCCTCAGACGTTCATTTGGATTCTTTTGTGACCTCCTGAATGAGATGTCGATGTGCTCTTGGTGAAATTTGGTAGGCCAGCCACTCCTGGGAAGGTTCACCACTGTTCCAAGTTTTCTCCGTTTGAGGATAACAGCTCTCACTGTAGTTCACCACAGTCCCAGAGTTTTAGTGATGGCTTTGTAACCCTTTCCAGACTGATGGATTTCAACGACTTCATTTCGCTTCGGTATTCAAATCTTTTTAGACCGTCATCATGTGCTGCTTTTTGAGACCTTCTAGCTGCTTCACACTGACAGACAGGAACTATTTAAGCGATGTCTGGATTCAGCAGGTCTGGCAGTGATCATGCCTGGGTGTGGTGAGCGAAATTGAACCCAACAGTCAATTGAACTTAATTGAAATTAACTAGTTGTTTTAGTAGCTAAGGACGCAATTACTTTCTCACATAGGGCCAGGTAGGGCTGAACAGCAGTTTTACTTCAATAACTGATCATCATTGAAAAACAGCATGTTGTTTGTCTTTGGCTATCTCTGTCTAATATTAAAAGTAGTTTGTTGAACTGAAACATCAAGGTGTGACAAATATGAAAAAATAGAAGAAATTGGGAAGGGGCAAATACTTTTTCACAGCATCGTATCATGATCAGATGTACTATGTCAAAAATAATAGCATGATGAAATATAATTCAATATTGGATACTTATATAGAATAACTAGGGTATTTTGTAAAAAAGTAAAAAAATATTTTTTTATTTAAAATACAGAAAGAAAACATAGAAATAGCTCAGTAACTAACTCTGCTGAGTGTCCCTCATGTTTGTGCTCTTGTGACAGTTCAGTTCAAGTCGTTACTCCTTCTGCTGAGGACCAGAACAGCAGCCATCATTTCACTGAAAATACCTCAAAATTTCAATACCCATAAGTATCGTTTATGACTCGTCACCCAGGCCTAATATGAAACCAAACAAAGTGTGTGCTCTGAAGAGTAAAAGGTGTGGAGTGTATAAACTTCACTTCATGACTGTGGAGAGTGAAAGACACCCAAATATAACATTAACACAGGTACTTACAGCAACCAATCAGCCATAAAATACAAATAAACAGTAATCATCAATACACCTGTCGCAAACATGCTAAGCTGTCTTTTACAGCAGTGACTATGGGTGTAACAGTGAACCGATGATGTACAGGGTGGAGATGGAGGTTCTGTTAAACATGCCATCAAATGCAACTTGGAAAGAACCAGCACCAATCAGCTCACTGCAACGAGTTCATTAGTCAGCTGTGCAATTTCAAAGACAGTCTTCATTCTTCTTCATCGCGATCCACGACAAACTGGAACAGGTGCTACACTGCGGTTAGCTCAACGCACAGGTGTCTTTATTAGCTAGTGTCAGTGGCTTCGCCAGCTATTCCTAAAATCCTAAATCCAGTTTAAGAGCTGAGGCTAAAGGACACAGTTCTTCATTAACAGAACACTATACAACATAATTAACACTTTAAAATACTAGATTTATGACAGAGTGCAGCTTTAAATGTGACATCAGCACAGACCC
>NW_023494789.1:232500-237500 GCF_904425465.1 Colossoma macropomum
ACCTCCACCCACAGTATCGGCTCTGGAACCAAACTCCTGGATAGGGGTTGGTCCCTCTCCTACTCCGGGATTGCACAAGGTGAGAGGCGCCGGGCGGGTGTGGGGATACTCACGAGTCCCCGGCTGGCGGCAGTACAGTTGGAGTTTGTCCCGGTGGACGAGAGGGTCGCCTCAATGCGTATTAAAATCGCAGAGAGGAAAACTCTGACTGTTGTGTGTGCTTATGCACCAAACAACAGGTCGGAGTATTCGGCCTTCTTGGAGCAAGTGGGCGGGGTTCTGGAAAGGGTCCCAACTACAGACTCCATAGTCTTACTGGGAGACTTCAATGCTCATGTTGGCAATGACTGGGAGACCTGGAGAGGCGTGATTGGGAAGAACGGCCTGCCCGATCTAAACCCGAATGGTGAATTGTTATTGGACTTCTGTGCCAGGCATGGATTGTCCATAACGAACACCAAGTTCGAACACAAGGATGTTCATAAGTGTACATGGTACCAGAGCTCCTTGGGTCAAAGGTCAATGATCGACTTTGTTGTCGTTTCATCTGACTTGGGACCATATGTTCTGGACACTCGGGTGAAGAGAGGTGCTGAGCTGTCAACTGATCACCATCTGGTGGTGAGTTGGATCAGATGGCAGGGAAGACTGAGGGTTAGACCCGGTAGGCCCAAGCGAATAGTGAGGGTGTGCTGGGAACGACTGTCGGAGGCCCCTGTTCGGAATGATTTTAACTCCCACCTCCGGGAGAGCTTTTCTCATGTCCCGGAGGAGGTAGGGGACATAGAGTCTGAATGGACCCTGTTCAAAACCTCCATTGTGGAAGCTGCCAGGCGCAGCTGTGGCCAAAAGCTTGTCGGTGCCTGTCATGGCGGTAACCCAAGAACCCCCTGGTGGACACCGGTGGTGAGGGAGGCCGTCAAGCTGAAGAAAGAGGCCTTTAGGGACTGGATGGCCCGAAGGACTCCCGATTCAGCAGATAGGTACCGACATGCAAAAAAGGTGGCAGCTGCAACTGTGGCAGAAGCAAAATCCAGGGCGTGGGAGGAGTTTGGTGAGGCCATGGAAAAAGACTTTCGGTCGGCCTCGAGGAGGTTCTGGACAACTGTCCGGCGACTCAGGAGTGGTCGGGGTGACTGCGCCCAGGCTGTATTCAGCAGGGGTGGAGAAACTCTGACTTCAAATGAGGATATTGTTGGTCGGTGGAAAGAGCACTTTGAGGAACTCCTTAATCCAGGTGACATGCCTCCCTCACGGGAGTCAGGGCCAGAGGCCTCTGGCGTGTCAAGCTCCATTTCCCTGGTGGAGGTCACTGAGGTAGTTGGCAAGCTCTTCAGTGGCAAGGCACCGGGGGTGGATGAGATTCGTCCGGAGATGCTTAAGGCTCTGGATATTGTGGGGCTGTCGTGGCTGACACGCCTCTGCAATAGTGCATGGACCTCGGGAACAGTACCCTTGGACTGGCAGACCGGGGTGGTGGTCCCTATTTTCAAGAAAGGGGACCGGAGGGTGTGTGCCAACTATCGGGGTATCACACTGCTCAGCCTCCCTGGGAAAGTCTATGCCAAGGTGCTGGAAAGGAGACTTCGGCCGATAGTTGAACCTCAGATTGAGGAGGAACAATGCGGATTCCGTCCCGGCCGTGGAACAATGGACCAGCTTTTCACCCTCTCACGGATTGTTGAGGGGGCATGGGAGTTTGCCAACCCAGTCTACATGTGTTTTGTGGATTTGGAGAAGGCTTACGACCGTGTTCCCCGAGATATCTTGTGGGAGGTCCTCCGGGAGTATGGGGTGCCGGGGTTACTACTCCGGGCCATTCAATCTCTGTACGCCCGGAGTGAGAGCTGTGTTCGTATACTCGGCATTAAGTCGGACTCTTTCAGTGTTAGCGTTGGACTCTGCCAGGGTTGTGCCCTGTCTCCACTCCTGTTTGTGATATTCATGGACAGGGTGTCAAGGCGTAGCCGGGGTCAGGAGGGCATTATGTGTGGAGGCCGGAGGGTGGCGTCTCTGCTATTTGCAGATGATGTTGTTCTTTTGGCTGGATCACATGGATGCCTCCAGCGCACACTGGAGCAGTTTGCAGCTGAGTGTGAAGCGGTTGGTATGCGGATCAGCACCTCCAAGTCTGAGTCCATGGTCTTAGCCCGGAAAAGGATGGTATGCCCACTCCAGGTAGGGGGAAAGGACTTGCCCCAGGTGGAGGAGTTTAAGTATCTCGGGGTCTTGTTCACGAGTGATGGGAAGAAGGATCGTGAGATCGACCGCAGGCTGGGACAAGCGGCAGCAGTAATGCGGTCGCTGTACCGGACTGTAGTGGTGAAGAGGGAGCTGAGCCGTAAGGCGAAGCTCTCTGTTTACCGATCGGTCTACATCCCGACCCTCACCTATGGTCATGAGCTGTGGGTAATGACCGAAAGAATGAGATCGCGAATACAAGCGGCAGAAATGAGCTTTCTTCGCAGGGTGGCGGGCTACACTCTATTTGATAGGGTGAGGAGCTCGGCCATCCGGGAGGAGCTCGGAGTAGAGCCGCTACTCCTCCGCATTGAGAGGAGCCAGCTGAGGTGGTTCGGGCATCTGATCCGGATGCCCCCGGGACGCCTCCCGGTGGGGGTGTACCAGGCACGGCCTACCGGAATAAGACCCCGGGGTCGTCCTAGGACCCGCTGGAGGGATTATATCTCCAAGTTGGCCTGGGAGCGGCTTGGGGTCCCCGGGAATGAGCTGGAGGAAGTTGCGGGGGACAGGGTCACCTGGGATTCTCTGCTCTCCCAACTGCTACCGCGACCCTATCTGGACTAAGCGGTTAACGATGATGATGATAATGATGATGACATCTAACTTTCTTAGTTTGTAGTTATTTGAAGCCTATAAAGTTGCACAGCTACATCTATCTGCCCTCTCAGCCGGTTTCATTCTGAAGGATTAAGAGTTGGAAAACGGTGATTTACAACCGTTCCCACTTACAGGTCATAAGTGGACCTCGGGCGGAATAATAAAAAGGTAAAGAATATCTGCTTATTAAAGGCAAACATGTTTTTCCTCCTCCTATAAAGTTCCCACATGGTTTCATCAGAACAGTGACGATATTAAAAAAAAATCTGACTGACTCTTTACCAACACAGCTATTAGCATACACAGGACACATGACTCACTCTGTCACACAGCAAGACAGCGGAGGGGGGGGGGACTGTCTGACTCAGTAACATGAGGAATGTGCAGAAACAGAAAACAGAAGGGAATGCATGTGGACCACTCTGAGTGTGTGTGTATGGTGTGAATGTGTAGTGTGTGTAGTGTGTGTGTATGTGTAGTGTGTGTGTGTGTGTGTGTGAATGTGTAGTGTGTGTAGTGTGTGTGTATGTGTAGTGTGTGTGTGTGTGTGTGTGTGTGTGTGTGTGTATAGTGTGTGTGTATGTGTAGTGTAGTGTGTGTGTGTGTGTGTGTGTGTGTGTGTATGTGTAGTGTGTGTGTGTGTGTGTATAGTGTGTGTGTATGTGTAGTGTTGTGTGTGTGTGTGTGTGTGTGTGTGTGTGAATGTGTAGTGTGTGTAGTGTGTGTGTGTGTGTGTATGTGTAGTGTGTGTGTATGTGTAGTGTGTGTGTAGTGTGTGTGTGTGTGTAGTGTGTGTGTGTGTGTGTGTGTGTATGTGTAGTGTGTGTGTAGTGTGTGTGTGTGTGTGTATGTGTAGTGTGTGTGTGTGTGTGTGTGTGTGTGTGTATGTGTAGTGTGTGTGTGTGTGTGTGTAGCTGGGTGAATAAGTAGTTCACTGGAGCAGATTCCAACTATAGCACAAGGCCGCCCCCCCAACCCACCTGTTCCCACTGCCGTCTCTTTCTTCTCCGCGCTCATCGGCTTCACCTCGAACATCCTGATTGGCCGGCTGGGTGGAGGAGGGCGGAGCTCCTCATTAACACCCAAACCTTCAGGATGGGGAGAGGTTAAAGGTTAATGAAGACTTCACATCCTGCCCAGCCTCACACTCAGACGCGCTGACCGCCACCTGAAAGAGCACAAACACACACTCAGCATCAGTCTGAGCTACATCACCATCTCATTCTACTGACTGAACCAATTAGAAACGTATTCTGTAAAAGCAAAAGGTCCCACTTTATTTGGAAAAAGTGGGAGTAGACGATCAACACACATTCAAATTATTAACAAACTACTTGGTGGAAGAATTAGGATTAGGATCAGGCTTAGGGTTGAGATTTGGGGTTAGAGAAACTGAATACATATTTAGCTGAATGCCACTTAAACGCAAGCAAAGCATGTACAGGGAACATCTAAATAAAGGTAAAATATGTGCTCATTTTGTTGTTATTGTCTATACAGTCATCTGCAAAAGATTGTCAAATGATGCATTTTGTTGATTTTCTCAGTGAAAAACACAGAGAAGTACAGAGAAAGAGAGAAAAATATCAAGTATCAAAAAATCCAATACATAAACATAAAACGTGCCACAACTCTTGCACGGGCCAGTACATTAAATTCCACAAATAAACAGTAACTGTACATTAAAATGTGCAGAAGTGTGTATCTGTAGAAGAAGTGTAACTTATTTTCATTAGAAAATCAACAAAACATGTCATTTGACCAGGGGTGCCCAAACTTTTGCATACGACTGTGCTCCCTGTTAGTTTGTTCTATTCAGTCACTCACTCATTAAAATATTTCTGATTCATACCAACATCACCAATTTGAATCAAGCGGAGGTGAAATCTGAGATGCACTGAATCATTTTAAAGAATCAGTTCTGAATCGAGTCGCTGAGATCAGACATTTAAACCCCTAAACATAAAGTAAGAATCTGTATGAAGCCTCAGTGAACAAACCCTTATTAATCTCTCTTCTCTTCCTCTTTGTCCCTTTTTCTCTCCTCTTTGTCCCTTTTTCTCTTTCTGCTTGTTCACTGTTCCTCCTCCTCCTCCTCCTCCTCTCCCATAAACAGAATTCTTCTCCCTCTATGCTGCTCGTTGATATTCAGCTGTGTT
>NW_023494789.1:242500-247500 GCF_904425465.1 Colossoma macropomum
TTTCAGCATATTCTTGAACTGGGTTACTTCTTGGAATTTCTCTACTAACAATCATCTTCATTTGGTTTAGGAATTAAGTGTAATGTGTGATTATGAAAGTAATGTTTTCACATCTCTGATCTTCATTCTTTCTCTTTCTCTTCCTCTCATCATCACTTCAGGAGTGAGTTGGGAAACTGGAAACAAGCCGGTGAGCATCAGTCTCAGGATGGAAGACGTGACTGAGTAAATCAGTACAAATGCAGTGATTTTTAAATGTGGAAATTACTGCGATTTGCATTCAGGACATGAACTCACCGGTGATCACTGTGACGTAACCAAACCCAGCCTGCTCCACTTTCAGCAATAATGATGTATGGTTACTGGATCACGTGGAAACCTTGATTCATCAAAACCACCACGGAAACTCATCCGATAAAACACAGGATTAAACGCAAATCCGACGTCTAACAGGGATTATAATCCAGGCTGCTGTGGGGCTGAACTGGGCAGAGCCCTCACACATCTATATTAGAGGACACACCTGTGTGCTTAACCCAACACCTGACTCCACTTCAGACCTGTGTAGTACAGAGACACACATACATGTGATATAACCATTCCGACACGGTTATACGTGCATAATAAAGCGTTATACACTCAGCCGCGCGCTGAACACTCTCACTGGGATCGCATCACCCAGCCTCGGCGCGAAGACAGAGCTGATGTCAGTTTACAGCTGTTTATTTAAGGAGCTTCAGACCGTTTATTATTATTATTATTATCATTATTATCACAGCTCGAGAATTCAGCGGCGCGCCGGCGCTGCGCGAGCGCGGTGAGTTTACAGCACATCAAACACGCTGAGCTCCGCAGGCAGAACTCCGGAACCGCACCCGAGCAGGAGCAGAGCAGGTAGGAAGGGTGTGAATCGGCGCTCACCTGTACAAAGGCGCTGTTTTAATCCGTGTCTTTGTGTTTGGGGTTTCTCTGCTCGCGGCGCGCGGCGCTGTCACCGAACAACAATAGAGCGCGAGGCTTCAATACGCCATCAAAAACGGACGCGGGCGTGACGGGTTTGATAAAAGTCCCGTCGATTTAAAAATAAAAACGAATTAAAGTGAAGAATTGAGATCACAGCTCTGTTTTACGACATCGCGCACCGCTCTGTTGAGGCCTAAAGACGGACTGAGTTCGTGTCGGTTAAAGTTAGAGTGGTCAGCAGCGCTGCACATCGAGGACTTTTATTTTGTTTGACCCCTAGTTGTGTGCGATCAGCTGAGCAAAGCGAGAAAATCTGTTGGCGTCCAGACCCGCTGATGCGCGGTGCTCAGCAAAGGTGAAGACCGGACCGAACCCACAGAGCTCAGATGGAGGTGACCGGAAGCCCAGCCGGATTTTTAAATAAGTAGAAAAGAACCGAGAAGGTTGATGAAAGCTCCCAGCCCAGACAGCGCGCGCTGAGCATCGCCTGGTAAAGTTAAAGGTAAACAAAATCAGACTGTTTTACGCTCAGTTACACCGGCAGTGCTGTGATTTGGTCACCTCAGTCCTGATACTGGGGTCTCAGTGTATCTCACTTTCTGTACCTGTGAAGGTTGTTAAGCAGCCTAAACCAGGACTTCAGTCTAAAGGACACACAGCGGCGAGCATGGCTCTCATTAATCCGGGGCTGAGTTTAATTAGACTCACCTGATTACTCGGTAACCCCGCTAAGTGTTTGTTACTGTAAAGGGAACAGATGAGCTGGAGCTGCTGGCTTATTCAGGGTCCCGCTGAGGTCAGTTAGGCTGTGGGTCAGGTCAGCTGTAAAATAAGGAGTGAATGCTGTGGTTTCCTGTTTCAGTCCAAAGCTCTGTGGTGATAAAAGAACTGGAAACGTTTACTTTAAAGTTTTGATATTTAAAGTGGAATTCCACAGATTTGTCCAAATTTCTGTAAAATGAGATTTCTAAGATGTAAACAAAGTCATTCAGAGTAGTTTGATGTCAGATGCTTCATTCTTGCGAAATTTACAGAGTCAGAATTGTTCACTGCGGTGGTGATGGGAACCAGACGTCTGCAGCGTTTGCTGTGTCCATGAGTTCCCTCACAGGAAGTTATAGTGTGGAAATGGTTATGAATCTGCTGCCTGATGCCTGATGGTTATGAATCTGCTGCCTGATGCCTGATGGTTATGAATCTGCTGCCTGATGCCTGAGGCAGTGTTTTATCATACTTTTCAGATCAGATTTTGGCCTAAAATGCATTTTCTTGTCTATTCATTACACGGGGTGTCAGTAAATAGTTCCCAAAGAAACCTTTTTTCCAGCTTTGCCACTATTTTACCATCATTACATACAAAAACTTCACAGGTGGGTTTGGATAGTAAATAAAATGCCTATATTTGCATTGTAGACATCGCGACCCCTGGTTCCTATCAGAATCTGTGTGAGAATCCTTTTCATACAGTAAACCATTTCACATCAAACCACTCTGAATTCCTTTTTTACACCTTAACCACTGAATTATACAGAAATTCTGATAAATCAATGGAATTCCCCTTTAATGTTTTGGTACTCCCTGAGTGAAAAGAGGACAGATTATAATAATAATACGAGAGATAGGTTTAATAACACAGGTCACTCTCAAATTCTCAGCATCACTTAATGTTTTTATATTGCCTGCAGGAAAAAAAAACGTCGTTTGGAAATAAATGTTCTTAAGCACCGTCATTTTTGCTAGAAATCTGCATGAACATATTGTTTTAGGAACTTTTAATTTATCATTCATGTCTTTTTTTCACTTCTCTCAATAATTGAATTGGCATCATTTAAGTTACATTATTCATTATTTATGAACATGGAGAAGGTCCTACAGCAGACAGCTAAAGGGAAGGTATAAAACTTTAAATGTTTGATACTTACAGGGGAATTCCACTGATTTTTGCAAATTTCTGCTTAATCAGATGGTTAAGATGTAAACAAAGTCATTTAGAGTAGTTTGATGTGAAATGAGCTGTTCTTGAGAGACATACAGTCAGAATTGTAATAGAAATTGAAATATAAATGTGTATAAATGTGTGTGTGTGTATATAAATGTAGATAGCTAGATAGATCTTCTTGTTTCCTTAGAGGACAATAAACCCTCTCCCCTTCTCCACCCCCCCTCTCTGTTCAGAGCTTTAATAGAGCAGAGCAGCCCCCCCTCCCTGGTTGAACATGCACTGAAACCGGAGCCACAAAGGCAGGTAAGTGAAAACCTGCTGTAATCTAAAAGCTCAGGTGGAGCTGAGATTTCACTCTGGATCCAGAGGCTCGTGCTGCCTTTGATTTCCTGCAGTGCCGTTTTCAGAAGTTGACATTTGCTCTGTCTTCCCAGCGGCGCCGACTGAGACGGATAAATGTGCTCCGGTGCAGCTTCACTGCAAACCGAAGGACCTCATGTCGTTCCTGGTAGGGATGAGCTTCCTTTTCCTATAGTGTGATGTGTAGCGTCAGGACTGAGTATGTTAAAAGACCCATCTACGCACAGTTTATATACAATTTATATAAATTAACTATATAATACTGTATGATAATTAATTATGTAATACAATAAGTCAATTTGTTTCAGCGTAATCATTTTCCAACACCTCTTTATCCTTTAGTCCAATGAGCTGTGTTTGTGTTTTTAAGACTTATATGTAAATGTGTGTATATATGTAAATGAGCTCTGTTCTGGTTGGCTGCCCTGCACTGTGCCTGTTTAAAAAAACAGTCTGCGCTGAATCCTTAGTATCCTTACTGAACCCTCGGTAACAGGGCGAATGTGTGGATGAGTGGATTTGTTTTGGAGGCTCCAGTGATCTATTTTCTTTCTGACAGACAGAAACAGAACAACATTTAATCGCTTTCCCTCGTCTTCCACTTTTAACAACTCTGCTACATACTGTCTGCAGAAACAACACCCTGCATCACTTTAATGGGAATGGGTGGGGCTTAACTGCTGTAGGACAAATGGGTGGCCATATGGAAATGTGACTGAATTCCAAAAAGATCGTTCTGCAGCTTATAGAGACTGTATGGGCTGAATAAATGGTACATTATGAAACTTGTGTTTTGAAAGTGTTTGCATGCGTGGAACTACTTTATTTCTAGCAAGGAAAACTCAGCTGTCCATGAAATGTGACTTTGAAATTTTGGGTCTAAGAGTGCATCAGAAAAGTGTGAGTGTGAATGTCAAAGGCAGTTACTCTCCGTTTAACTGAGCCTGTGTCCTGGTTCTGTGGGCCTGTAGGTCTCAGCAGAGCGTTTAATAATAAATGTCCTCATTAATCTCTCGGAGGGAGTGTAATGGTGCAGTATCTGCCCTCAACCTTCAAAAAGCTCCTTTTCTTCTCTCAGCAGCTCCTCTCAGCTCACTGTTATGTTCATTTTCTCATTTCTCCATTATCACAGTTCTACATGCTTTCATTGTTTGTCATCTTCGTCAGTCCCGGGTTCTGCGTTTCATGTTATTTTTTTCGCTGTCGTAAGAGAACCTTTTAACTCTAATAGAGTAAATTCACTTTTAAAGGTTTGTCCTTTCCAAAAATTCTTCTGGTCCAGTTGTCAAATGGGCAGCTGGTGTCAAACTGGCTTAGTGTGGAAAACACACCATGTACTAATGAACAAACCACAGAACAAAAACGTATTGATGAGATTTTCTCACGACAGCGACAGTGTTGGTGTTTTTGTCCTACTGTGTCCGTCTGTCTCTCATCCCTCCTCCGTCTCCTCCCAGGACTGCTCCTGTATCTCCTCCCACACTCAGGTCCAGCCAATCAGCATAGAGGACCAGTATGAGGACACCAGCCACTCGCACCTGGTCAGTAAGGTGCAGGACTCGCGCTCTGTGCTGCAGGTCACACTACAAACAGCTTAGAGTGAAAAATCTGATTTGCCTGTTTAGTTGAAGGTGTTGTTGGTAATCAGTAACGATAGAAAAACAGTTTCCAGTTACCTGAGAAAGCATTTCACTCGGCTGGTCCCCCTTTACTCCGAGACGAGACAAGACCGAGT
>NW_023494789.1:250000-255000 GCF_904425465.1 Colossoma macropomum
TAATGCAAAACATGTGATTTAAAAATTGTGTGTGCTTTGGTCAGAACGAGGCCCTCTTATCCAGACTTTTCCGTCACCCGAACCTTCTCACGTCCAGACTGGTGTTTAGCTCCTGCTGCCAGCTGTGGGTTCTTTCGCCTCTAATGAGCTACGGTAAATGTACATTACTCTAATATCTCTCTATCTGTCTCTCTCTGTCTCTCACTCTCTCTCCCTCTCTTTCTCTCTCTCTCCCCTCAGCACCACCTACTTTTCCATCCATGAGCAGATTTTGTTGATGAAAAATTAGAGGAAAATTTTCATTCAAGGTCATAAAACTGGTCGGAATTAAAGCGATAGTTTAAATGAAAAATAAAATTCACATTCTCCCCAGCACCCCCCCACCCCCCTTAGCTAAATGTATTGATTAGCCCAGACTATGTTTGGTGACTGTAGTTTGCTTTCTGAGGCCTGTTTCACCCTTACTGTGGCGTTTGGCTGCTCCTGTGAACAGGTCAGCACTTCCACGCACTGCACTGCGTCCCAGGTGCAGCACTGAAGAGTGGCGGTATTTAGAGAATAAGTGAGGAGCCTATTTAATGCACTGTACAGTGAAATAAGCTATGAAAATAAATTTGAAAATGAATAAGAACCTTTTCGATTCATGACAGTTATCAAACGAAATTCTAGCTTAAACGTTTCAAGCTGTATACACATTTCCCAGTAGCTCTGCTGGGCTCGAAACCATTGCCCAATCACAAGTCAGGAAGCTGTTGAGGGTAAACAAGTGCATCACACTCTTTAAGAGTGATATTTTACTGAGTGGATGTCTGTAGAGCCTACAGGTCGTGTCGCTCCACAGCGTTGAAGCTGTATGAATGTATGAATGTAGAGTGACACTGCTGCATCACTGATGTCATGCAGAGGTAGTATGTGTCAAACAGGCGGTAGTTTTGGACTGAGGCTAATGTAGCTTTAGTACTGCGCAGTCTGCACACCTAAATCATCACACACTCTCCTCAAACAGTGTGGAGGTGTTCAGTATCTCCAATAGACTTGATTCTGTGGTTTCTGACACTGTGTGACTCACTGTATCTATAAACATAGACAAAAGGACACTGCATAGCTAAAACAGGAGTAGTTATATTGGAAGTAAAACTTTGTCCATATTTTGTCGTTTGTCCATGAGGAGGACAATAATGTGAATTAAATTTTACTCAGTTTATTACAGTCTGCTGTTTTCAGACCTGCAATTTACAAACCATTTTCAGTCACTAAATAGCAGCCTAACCATGGTGCTAAACTACTGCTGCTACTGTAACTACTGCATCGTCATTAAAAGTCGCGTTAGGTTGGTGGTGGTGGGGGGGTTCGGGGGGGGTAAAGGGGTATTAACTGTGCTCCTTACCCGTCCTGAGTGCCCGATTACATTCTTTTTGTGTTCTTTTCTCTCCTGCAGGCTCTGCAGACTCTTTACTCAGGTCATATTTTCCTGATGGAATGAGTGAATCTTTAATAGCATACCTGCTTTACGGTGTCCTGAGGGCCCTCCAGTACCTGCACCACATGGGCTACGTCCACAGGTGAACAATATTATTATATACGATGACCAGACACTTCATTAAGTACACTTACCTTGTATCTATATATATATATATATATATATATATATATATATATATATATATATCACTGCTCTTGGAAGAAAGCCTCGTATCTCTATTTTTGTCGTTTTTCAGTTTTGGCATAATTTGTTGGCCTTTACGTTATGTGCAAATTTCATGTCGAATGGACTAAAATAAATGACCCAAAATTATCTGGAAAAAATGCTGGTTCCATTGACTCACATTAAAAGTAAAGTATGTTTTTCCTTCTCCTGTAAAGTTACCATTATGGAGATACAAGGTTTTGTTCTGACAACAGCGATGTGTGTGTGTGTGTGTGTGTGTGTGTGTGTGTGTGTGTGTGTGTGTGTGTGTGTGTGTTTGCATGTGTACAATATGTGGATACATTTTCACACACACACACACACACACACACACATATATACATATATATATATATATATATATATATATATGTATATGTATATGTATAAAAGATTGATTTATTTTTTTCTTGCTCCTCTTTTTCAGGGGTGTGAAGGCGAGTCATGTGCTGTTGTCCGCTGAGGGGCGTGTGTGTTTGTCTGGGCTGCAGAGTGTGTATAGTTTAATGAGAGATGGGAAGAGGATGAGAGCTGTGTTCGACATGCCTCAGCACAGTCCATCTCTGCTGCCCTGGCTTAGCCCTGAGCTACTGAGACAAGTAAACACACACACACACACACACACACACACACACACACACACACATATACTGTATATACAGTCATACGCAAAGGTTTGGGCTCCCCCGGTCAAATGACACATTAAGACATCTCGCACTGCTGCACTTCTTACTGCAAAGTACTGTGTAACTGCTGAATTTAACATGTTAGGAAAAAAAAGGATAAAATGTGACATATGAAAAGATTATGGTGCATTTAATATGTTATGTTTTATAGTTTCCAGTATGTTAAATTCAGCAAAGAAATTGTGCTCTGAAATGAGCAGAAAACCACAGTATTTAAGTTTGTTTACTGTAGAGGATTTGTTTACTTACTGTCACTTAGAAAATCAACTGAACATCATTTGAACAGGGGTATCCAAACTTTTGCATCCTACTGTTTGCGAGTGCTTATATGTCCTATAGGTATTATGTATATTTAGATACCTATATTATAAAGTAATAATATGTAATTGATGTATTATAAGTAAGTACCTACACCAGCATTCAGTTTCCAGCAAAATAAAATAAAAAATAAAATGTTATAGATAAATGAATAAAATGATTCTATTATGATGTTACTGTACAACTGCACAGATTTCATTTAATCAGTAGAAAACTGTGAAAACGTGATGTGTGCAGAATGATATCAGATGTGTGTCGAGCTGTAAATGATTCCTTAATGACTGTAAAAGTGATAACATTTTAGTGAAGTTCTAATAAAATAAATATCCAGAATGCCCTCATATCAAAAAGTTACTATTAATAAATAAATACAATTATTGAATTATATTTTCATGTTCCCAAAATCTTGAAATATTGAATAAAACATTTTAAAATACATTCTGGTGTCTATCTTATAGCATTTCAATCTACACATTAAATAATATATATATGTGTGTGTGTGTGTGTGTGTGTGTGTGTGTGTGTGTGTATATCATAATCTTGACCTCCAGAATCAGAAAGGAATGGTTTTGATGAAACATGGTGCTTTTGTGAACAGAGTCAGGAGTGTTTTGTTGGCCTGTATTTTAGCCCAGTTTTTCTCATTTTTCTGGTTTTACTACAATCAGAACATTTTTGTTCTGTAAATGTACAAAAACAAACACGCATACAAACACTAAAGTGACACTGATCTGCTGTGACCACCCGAAAAGCACAAGGGTACATAAACAAACATGATGCACTCTGACAACTTAAAATCAGATCTCACACACACACACACACACACACACACACACACACACACACACACACACAAATTTGGTCATATGCAAAGGTTTGGGCGTCCCTGGTCAAATGTCATGTTGGTTCTTTAAGTGAAAAGTAAAATATTAAGTTAATTAGAAAATCAGCAAAACGTGTAATCTGACCAGGATGCCCAGACTTTAAGGCTCCGTCGCTGCTGACTGTTTAAGTGTATGCATTCCTGCAGGACCTGCACGGTTACGGGGTGAAGTCCGATATCTACAGCGTGGGGATTTTGGCGTGTGAGCTGGTCAGCGGGAGAGTTCCATTCCAGGACATGCCGCCCACTCTGGTACTGCAGCACATGCACTCAGATTATATGTAATTATATGGCCACACACAGCAAACGGGTAGCATCTCGATCAGGGCTGTCCAGTTCCAGCCATGGAGGGCGAGAGACCTGCAACTAAACCTGGTAACGAACTGTGTGTTTGTGCAGGACTCACGCCCTCCACGGCCGGAACTGGACAGCCCTGGTCGTGTGTTTGTGCAGGAAAATCAGCAAACTGTGCTGGACTAAACCCTGATCGAGGTCACATACCTGCAAAGGATGGGCTTAAAGTGATAGTTTTGTGTCCCAAGTTTGCTTTTTAGTTTTGTATTATGAAATACAGAATAAAAATAATATTAGCAGCCATTTTTTTTATTTTAATACAATATAATATGTCTTACAGTGTCAGAAATCACATAAGCAGGTCTGTAAGACTTTACTAATCAGTGAGGTATAAGCTTCTGTTACTTATTTACTGCATCAACCAAACTAAGCTTCAGCGCATATTTACAAAATCATAATGTTTAATGTACTTTTGTATACAAAAGTTTCAGCACCCCCAGTCAAATTACGTGTTTTGTTGATGAAAGTTCTCACATTATCTGCAGCAAACTTACATATAGCATTTTCCACAAAATGTCTGTGCACAGTTTTAACATATTGGAAAAATATAAAACATACAATATAAATTATGCCATAACTTTTGCTAAGGCCAGATGTAGTGTTTTTCATTTTTTCCCAATATGTTAAATTCAGCAAATAAACAGTAGTTGTGCATTAAAATGTGCAGAAGTGTGTCTCTGTAGAGGATGAGTTATTACTTTTACTAATTTTCATGAAATCAACAAAACAAAGAAATTTTACCAGCGGTACCCAAACCTTTGCATACAGCTATATTTTAAAAATTCTTATTATAATATTTAGATATATTTCAGTTTGTTATATATTATTTATTTTCTTGTATATTTGTCTCATATTTTGTACGCTGTCTAATCTTTAATTAAAGTAATGTTAAAAAAATCCTTAATTAACAAAACCATGAGTCACATGGTCTTCTCCTATGTGCTTACTGAACACGGAACCTGAGACCACTCCTCTATACAGAATCTCTCCAGGGTGCTGCTTCCTCTCCTTTAGACTCTCTTTCAGCTCAGCCTACAGGTTTTCAGTGGGTTTTTGGTCAGGGGCAGGATGG
>NW_023494789.1:260000-282500 GCF_904425465.1 Colossoma macropomum
ATACGGCCATTTTATCAGAAACACCCACCATATTGGTGCACTTTGTAGTCGGCTGCCCTCAACACCACCAAGAGACAGGGAACCACCACTGACCATATTACATGTGAGCAGTGGACCATTCTTAGCACAGCAGCGATGCTGATATGGTGATACGGTCACATGTAAAAGTTTGTGCAGGTTTTATTGATTTTCTAAATGAAAATATGCCAACACGCTCTACAGAGAACTTACTGTTTATGTACTGAATTTACCATATGAACATAAAATGTGGCAGATAGAAATGTTACAGCACATTTAATGATGTTTTGTTGTTTTATTAATGTTAATTATGAAATTGTGCACTAAGATTTGCAGAAAATGCCATATTTAAATTCTCTGTAGAAAAACGGCAAAACGTCATTTGATCAGTGATGTTCAAACTTTTGCATACGACTGTAGAGTGGTAGTGTGTGTGGAGGTGATATGAGTGTATCAGGTGATGTGGTGTTGCTGGGGTTCCTACACACCGTGTACTCGTACTGGTCACTTTATTAGAAACACTTTATAATTATATAACATACAATTAATTGTATTGCTCTACCTTGTTAGTGTACAGTTATGCTGTATTTACCTCCTTTGGAGGTGAAAATCGTTATTCCATGCCAGCAGTACGCACCCATCCGCCGTGTGGAAATGTTGCCATGGTGACAACATCAGAAACAACAATAGATGATTATCAGAGTAGAGCTTGATTTGACTTTAACTCAATTCTTTATTTAATGTAGAAAAAACAGGTTCTAGTCTTGTACAAGTTTTTGTTGTATAATTCTGCACATCTGGGCATCTTTGGCTTTCCAAAACAGAAGCGCTGCTGTCGCCAATGATGGTGAAGAATTTTCTGTCTCTGCTCTATTTAAAACAATGGACTATCCAGTTTGCCCTATACCATCATACTGTAAAAGCATAATTAGCAGCTACAGATCAGCTGATGCTCAGTTTCTGTTAGCCATCCTTTGGCCCTTTATCATGGTCAGCTTATGACCCCAGAGCTGCTCTTGACTGAATACATTTGTGTGAAAAATCCAGCAACACCACTGTGTCTGATACACTCATACCAGCACCACACACACCATCATGTCGGTGTCACAGCTGTGCTGAGAATGATCCACTACCTAAATAACATCTGGTCAGCGGTGGTGGACAGTGGCTGATCAGTTGTGCATCAGCAGTTGGGCTACAGCCTGTAACTGTTCACTTATATGCTAAGTGTTTGTGATAAAACGGCCAATTAGGGTCGTACCTAATAAACTGGCAACTCTTTGTGTGTGTGTGTGTGTGGGTATGTGTGTGTGCGTGTGCGTGTGCGTGTGCGTGTGTGTGTGTGTGCGCGTTAACGGGATCTCCAAAGCCTCCTTCTGCTCCCTGTGAAGAAGTCAGAACCTCATATAAGAAAACCCTGTGAAACACCAGATCAGTCCCTGGATGCTGTGCTGTAAACCTGTCTGCCCAACACTGCCTCACACTCTGCCTCCGGCCCTGGAGGCGGGGTCAATAGCGCCTTCATACTGTTGAGGAACTAAACAGTTTTAACTGTGATCGACTCCCTATTTACCAGAGTCACTTTATGTTTTTTTTATGTTAGCTGTTTGAGCCATTTAGATGTATAATAAATATATTCTTACCCATTTTCTTAAAAAATGTTCTACTGTCATTTTGTGGTTGTTATGATGTGCCGTTTCCACAGAGGTCAGTTCGACTGGAACTCTGAGGGTAACAAAGCTAAGAAATAGTTTATACCTCACCAATCAACACTGTACACTCACCTCCAATGGCATCAGTTCGTTAAGGAATCTTAAGTAGACTTGCATAACGACCAAAAAAACAAGATCTCCATTTGATTTTTATTTTTCTCCATGGTTGGAGCTCTGCAGTTCCCCTTTACACTGTGTTGTTGGAGCTTCACTGCCCACGAAAATCACGCTGCACAGTTATGACGGATTCACTCTTATTGAAGTGGAGAACGCAGAACGCTTTCTGCTCAGGGGTCTCATCTCCTCACAGACTGAAGGGGGAGCCATCTTCCACTGACAGTCAGACACTCTATGACCTCTTTCAATTGGATTGTGATTGGTTCCTAGGCGCCTCACGGTTGTAAAAATATCAATCAATATCAATAAAAATATCAAAATAATCAATCTTTTTGAATCACACTGTATAACTGGATTTTTCAGACAAACTGAATTTGGTTGTACTTTCTATGGGATCCAACATACCCGTCTGCTGATGACTCATTTTTTACTATCTAATATTCTTCCTTTAATTAACTGAGAAATGGTAGACATTTAGGCCTACTTGCTGTGTTTTCTTGTTCGCGTCATTGATAGTAAAATTCATTGATACTGATATAGCGTTAAAAGATTCCTGCCTAATAATACGTTGAAAAACTGCAACCTCACAAAAATATACTGTGAAAAGTCAATCGTCAAGTCACCAATATTCAGAACCATTGACCAACTGTGTTTGCACACAGAGGAATTAGACCTCTGCATTTAACCCACCTGTGCAGTAAAACATCACCTGCACACTAGTGAACACACACACTAGGGGGCAGTGAGCACACCTGCACAGAGCGGTGGGCAGCCTTATCCACAATGCCCAGGGAGCAGTTGGGGGTTAGGTGTCTTGCTCAAGGGCACTTTGGTCACATACTGTCGGCTCAGGGGATCGAACTGGCAACCTTCCACGACTGCCCCATCAATACAACCTCGCAACTTCCGCCACACTTTGAACCCTGGATGTCACAGAATTCCAGGTCACTAGTAAGTTGCACAGCTCATCACCCACAGTGTGTTCGAGTTCGCTGTAAAAGGGCGCGTTATCCACCCACGGTCACTTCTTTGGTTCGCGTCCTCCGATTCTTTAAACTGGTCTCTGACGCTGCAGCCTCGGGCTCCTCCGGCCGCGCTCGGCCGGTTCGTTCTAAACCTCTTCAAACACGGAGCGGTCTGATGAGTCTCTCCTAATGTTTTAGTACAGTAACATCAGACTAAATGATTATGAGTCTCAGCAGCGCGGAATTATGACGAATGCCGAGTTGGACTGACGCAAAATTCCAATCTGGCTGTGAGTCGCATTGCCGCAGATCGGATACGTTTCGGATTTCAGTACCACATATGAAAGCGTCTCAAATCGGAATTGAAAATATCAGATTCAGTGTGTTTATCTGTTCACACTGACACACAGACACACATCTGTGTCACATTTGAGGAAAAAGATCAGATTTGGGCCACTTTTACCTGCTGTGTGAACGTAGCCTAAGGCACACTGTGGGTGAAGAGTCCAGCTGTCAACCACTGGAACTTTATATTCGCTCCTGTGATGCTGGCGAAGACGAAACTGAACCCTGCAGGAGCGACTGGCATTCGCTGGCCGTCATGTTTACCTCTGGACGAGCCGCCACGAGACGCTCTGTTCTTTTGCGCATGCGGGTTGGTTTAGGAGCTGATCTGTTCAGACTGATGTCGCATACAGATCACATTTAAAAGATAATCTGAACAGCCAAACAAAAAAATTGGATTTCGTGAGAAAATCAGATTTGGGCCACTTTTACCTGCTGTGTGAACGTAGCCTAAGATGAGTTGGTCAGGTCCACCTGTGGCAGGTTGCAGTAAAATCCTGTCTAGAGCCTTCTGTAGTCCAGAGCCAGCCCTGCCCTTTGCTCACATGGGGGTCCAGACCACCAGGGGTCCCCTCAGGTAGATTGAGTTTACATTAATCCTTTTTACACAGAAGTTTTAGATTAAATTTACATCATTTAATTAGAAAATATTTGGTTGGAAGCTCTTACAAAACACCGTAAAGTCGCTTAAGCAGACATGACCAACAATGGCTTCATGTTAATGTAAGTTCATTGTTTGTTTTAGCCATAAATGAAACAGTGACCAAAGAAAGACTTTGATAGCTAGACAGACTTTTTATCTGACTTATTTAGCCAGATACCTGAAGCAGACTAAATCTATGGGACATCACAATCACTATCACAATCACTATCACCAGTCGCATCACCAGTCACATCACCAAACACACTCACTGCGTTTCATCTGCAGTTCAACCAATACAAACACTTAATTTTAGCTGTGTGCAGATTTTTCTGTTTAAACTGTAATACATGTAATATTTCAAAGTCTGCTACAAGTGCCTAGATTTTGCTGTTGACACTTTGCATATTTTGAATAAACAAAGCAAAATGTTATTTAAAAATGAATTAAAAACAATAATATACAGTAATGAAGAAATGGATAAGACCAGAGAAACATTTGGAAGGACTTGCAAAATATACAATGACACAAAAGTAACATTACGCTAAAAAAAAATAATAATAATAATAAAAAAAAAAAGAGTTAATATGCCTTTTTTCAGATTTCCGCATTTTTTCTGCAGGAAGTTGTTGCAGGTGACGCTGCTTCAACTAAAGCAATTACAACAGCGATGATGCCGAGTTGAGCGTGTTCAGCTCACTCAAGTGTTAGAGCTTGAGGAAAAACAGCCTCATCTCAGTTTCAGTGGTTTGTCAGCTGATGATCAGAGGAAAACGAGTTTACGCAATTAATAAAGGAATAAACTGTCATACGGAGTTAAAGAACCTCTGTGTCTGCATTTCAGCACTGCTGACTGATGCTACACTGAATGCAGCGGTGCTTTAAAGTTCTTTTTTTTCTGAGGTTATTTCTGAGGTTAGTAACTGTCCATAAGGCGGTAGAGGAACTTGTTTTACCAGCGTTTACACACTTCCGTTTCTTGTGAAAAGGGCCTATTAAGAAAAAAACAACAAAACTGCTAAGGACGCTTCAGTCTGTAGCGTCCAAAGTCGCCTGCTGATGGACTACTGTTGATGTACTAGTTTTAACGTACTATTAGGACGGTAGTCTGTGGTTTTGGATGCAACACAGTCATAATTAACTTGATTTTAACTAGATTTATCAGGAATTATACAAGAAACAGTGTGTTACTACACTTCCATTAGGAGGTTTAACATGAGAGTAAACACAAAGAAGTCCATGCTCTCACTGAGTGTGTTTACATGCGCTCAACAATCCAATGACTGCAGAAAATCAGATTTTGTCAGTAATACGATCAACATGTTTACCTGCACTTGAGTAATCAGATAATGGGAAACTCTGGGTTTACATGAGTCAGATAGTGATCAGATTTCTGCTTTACAACCAGCCAATAAACTCAGAGAAGAAGACGTGACGTGAACATAATGTAAAACTCAAACTTCATACTGCGACTTTTTTTTAAACATCGCGCTGCTTTACCAGAAAATATGAGCACACATCGTCTAGAAGACGAAGAATATTCAGATCCTTTATTTCCTGTTTGGTTTCAGCGCCGCTCCAACAGTGTTTTGCTGAGTCTCGCGACATCCACCGTCTGATCTTGCGCAGACTGAGACATCCGATAGAAATCAGAATAAGAGTTTACATGCACTGAGAAATCTGATTACTGAGCTAAAATCCAGCCTCTTTATCTGATTTCTTAATCGGATTTCTAGATCAGAGTACAGTGTTTACATGACCATTTGAATAATCGGATAACCGCAGAAATCCGATTATGATCGGATTATTCAGTGCATGTATACACACTAATTATGGGTTTCGGTGTAGGGGAGGGGTTTAGCGATCACTGTGATGAAGCTGAGAGTGATGTCATCGAGTAACGGAACGTTACATGTCTGTGATGTTTTTTGAATGTGTTTACATTTGAAAAGGTAAAGGACTGTCTGATGTAATGAGTGTGATTTTGCTCTAGTTGGGATTTGAAGCTGTGAAGTGACCTGTGATGGACTGCAACACCAGCCGAACACAGGTGTTCATTGTTTTTAGTTTTATGCTTTTCTTGTTGGTAAAAGGTCAGAAGGTGCGCTCTGTATTAGCTGGTGTTGCTCTGTTGGAACAGTAATGATAATAATCCGCTCAAACTGCACAGCAGAAATTCACCTCGTGTGTTGAAGTGTGCAGAGATAGACTTTAGTGAGACGTTAAACTGATCCACATACAGAGTCTCAGAGTTTAAGGGGTTAAAATGAATCACAGCGATTGATCCCTGTGTGAGCTGCAGGTGGGGAGTCAGGGCGTCTCCACCACACTCAGTTTCAGAGAGGCTGCTCGCCGCGTGGTCCTCATGTGCCGCGTCTGCCGCTGCTTGATGTCCGGCTCCAACAATCCCTACTGCATGGAGAAGCTGCTGGGAGAACTTGCCCAGGGTGCTGCCAAGGTGTGTGTGTGTGTGTGTGTGTGTGTGTGTGTGTGTGTGTGTGTGTGTCTGTGTGAGAGAGAGAGAATTTCCAAAATAAGATGATGATGAATAACTTATATATGACCATATATCTCCCAGTGTTTGACAGAGCTGAATACAGAGCTGTGTAAAAGTCAGAGACCCCCCTTTCATTTATTTAGTTTCCAGTCTAAACAGCGTAAAAATAAAACACGTATTTAACATCGTGTTGCACTGAAGCCTCAACAACTAAATATATGATCAAATCTCTCTGAATTCATTGTGTCCACTATTTGCCTCCATCGCAGCTTTTATTCTTTTCAGGAGTTTAACTTTCAGTTTTCAGCATTCAGAGAAACCTGCAGGGAGATTTTTCCACACCAGCTTTGTTTACTGAAGTGTCTAAATAACTTTATACTGCTCTTCTGTTTATCGTTTATTTTTACTGTTTAACTCATTTTAGTATTAGTATATTTAGCCTATCCCAGCGGTCAGTGGGTGGAAGGTAGGAAACCTGGACATCACAGGGCATGACCATAAACATTCGAGATATAAATAAGAATGTTAATTATAAATGATAAGAATGTAAATTATTTATTTGATTATGTATTATAGTGTAATAAATCCCATGAATGTTTCTTGTGCAGTACAAAGGCCTGGCTTTGGACGTGAACTGCTTCAAAGTGACAGAGGTACGTTTAACACTTTCAGTTCATCTGCAGAGCTTCATATTTTTATAAGGTATTATTTCTCATGACTCAGAGATGAAGGTAGTTGTGTTTGAATTCATACTGAGTTGCTGTGTGTTCTGTTTTTATGTTGAATGAAATATGAATTTGGTGTCAGTTGGTTATCTTGAAAAGTTTGGAATCACTTCTCGTATGAATGGTTGTTATTTTATTCAAAAGTAACTTATTATTTTTAAAATCAACATTACAAACTAAACAATATACATATCAGATATTTTTCAGTAGGTTAATATGTTGTAATTAACTACTCTTAGTAATTTCTCATCATTTTATCATATTAATTTTTATTCTGGGTAATTTTGTTCTAGATATTTTGGACATTTCAGTCCAGATGTTCATTTATAACCTAATTCTCATTTCATTAATGTTAATATCTATATCCATATTCATATTTACATTAATGTCCACTTCCTTATAACTTCAGTTTGGAAATTGATTTTATAATAACTTCATTCTGATTATTAATTTTAATTAATGTTTCTTTTCTTGTAGTTTCAGTTTGGAAATTTATTACAGCTAATAGCTTCATTTTGAATGTTCATTACATCATAACTTCAGTTTGGATATTCATTTTATTACAAATTCATTCTCAATATGAATTATACATAATCTGTATATTAATTTTACTTGAACTTCATATTTTATTGGTACTTCATTCTGGATATTGAGCTCATGCTATTTCCATTTTCAGTGCTATGCAGCTTTCTCAGTTCTGTTCATCTTTGACATCTAATGTTTGTTCATTTTTGTTATTTTTATTATTTTTTATTTATTAAGTATTTAAAACGTGCTGAAGTTGAACAGGACGTTCATGTAATCCTTTAATATTGTACTTTATTATTGCGAACGTTCTGAATGGTGATGTATGTAATAATTAGACTGGTGTGAATGTGTGAGTAGGGTAACGGTCAGTGTTTGTCTCTCCTGCAGGACCAGATCCCCCTCATGTTGGTGGAGATCATGCAGAAGCGTCCAGACTGCCGTTCTGAGGATGAAGTACGTCTCCTTCACAGCATGATGACCTCTTTGAACGTCTTCCGTCACCACAGCGACGCTGTGCAGCTCCTGCTGGCCAGAGTGGTCCGATACCAAAGGTCCAGCCATCGTTCTGTCTAGCTGATGTAGAAGCTCTGCTGCAGATTCAGGGGTATTTTTAAAGCTTCTCTCATGATGCTGAGAGCGTAGTTCAGAGAAATGAAACGTCCACAACGTCCTCTTTACTCCACATAGTCAGCCAGTCGGACATGCCTGGAGTCTGAAATCAGCTTCGTAGAGAGAATCCAGGCTTCAGGACGGATGACCGCTACTACTGTTTTCAGCTCTGTGATGCCCTTTTGTTCATTTCCAGAGACAACAGTATTTCATACAAGGCTGGGCGATTAATCGAAACCGACATTCAGGACCTCTAATCGACGTAATCTGGCCCTTGTCGGTTATTTAGATTTTTATTTTTAATTCTGTTAATCCTTTCCCCACTCTGAGTGTTCATGTACTGTCCTCGTCACGCGACTCCACCACTCCTGTGACATGGAAGCTAAGGCTGCGTTCAGGTAGCGGGTAGAAGTGGCCCGAATCTGATTTTTTATGTTTGTCTGTTCAGATTATCTTTTAAATGTGATCTGTATCATCAGTCTGAACAGATCAGCTCCTAAACTGACCCGCATGCACAAAAGAACAGAGCGTCACGCTGCTTCACGGCTCATCCAGAGGTAAACGATCACGACCGCCAGCGAACGCCAGTCGCTCCCGGAGGATCAGCTTCATCTTCACCAGCATCACAGGAGCCATCATGAAGCTTCACTGACTGACAGCTGGGCTCATCACCCAGAATGTGTTCGAGCCGTAAAAAGGGCGCGGTCACTTCTTTGGTTCGCGTCCTCGGAATCTTTAAACTCTGCTTTCAGACTTTTAACTGTTCTTTGACGCTGCAGCCTCGTTCTCCTGCGGCCTCGTTCTCCTGCGGCTGCGCTCGGACATCTCTTTAGAAACCTCTTCAAACACGGAGGGTTCTGATGAGTCTCTTCTAATTTTTGAGTCTCAGCAGCGTGAAATTATGACGAATGTTGAGTTGGATTGACGTAAAAGCCACGTGAATTCAGACCATTTACATTAAGATATGCAGAACATATTTACAGTACAGACCTCATCAGTGAACTATGAGGGCTAAAAAACAAACAAACAAAAAAACAAAAACATTAATCGTAATCGAGGTAAAATATTCCATTAATCGTGATATTGTGATATTGATTTGAGGTCATATCGCCCAGCACTATTTCACACACACGTGTATCTGAGATTACATGGTTGCTTGAGAGTGATGATATTGGGATGCAGTTTGGCGGATGCTCATTGGTGCGATCATGGGAGCCTGATTTTCAGAGAAAAACAGTAACATATAATTTTAAATTAATCAGTCAAGATTTTGGGAAAATAACCAATTATTTCAATACAGTCAAAATCTCAAGAAAATAAACCTGTAATTTATCATAATCAGTAAAAATCTTGAGAAAATAAACTGTAATTTTGACATAAAATCTTAAGAAGTCAAAACACGTGATTGTTCTTCTCTAGCTGGTGGGAATGTGTTGTGTTGGGCCTTCCTGTTTAAATATCTCAGCAACATTCGACTGACCTTCTCACGGGACAGTTTTGTTTTATGGGAGGCTGAAAAAAATACAAACTTAAATACTTTAATATTTCAACTCAAATACAAACTTAAATACTTTAATATTTCAACTCAAATACAAACCTAAATACTTTAATATTTCAACTCAAATACAAGTATAACTTACAAGTTAAAACTGTAAACTGCACTTATTCCTCCCGGAAGTCAAATGTCTGTTCTATGTGAAAGTGAGGAGCAGACGTGTCTGTTTACACCCCTCTAATAACAGTGGAGGTGCACCTGCTCCCCTGGCTCCACCGCTCAGACACCTGTGGGTGGGTTTCATTAGTTGTTAGCTACATTAGCCTCGTAGCTCCAGTGCAGAGCTAAAGACGCTAAGACACCAAACATGTCTCAGCTGATCAACTATATTTGGGGTAAATTGTGGAATTTTTAACTATTTCTTTCATATAGAACTGCAGTGGTCAGTAAGCACTGACCCTTTGGTTTGTGTCCAGGCTGGGAAAGCGTAGAGTGGTAATAAGAAGAGGCGATACTGGACACAGCTTCTATTTCGTCTTGTCTGGACTGCTGGCTGTGACGAAAGACAAAGACGGAAGCAGCGCTTTTGTGGACAAAGAGCCCATCATCATTAAAAAGGGCATGAGCTTCGGGGTCAGTGTCTGCAGAGAGTGACGTAAACAATGCAACATACAGAGAGTAATAAACTACAAAGGAAATGTATGACTGTAGTTTAAAAGTCCCGGTCAAAACTTTGGACACATCTAAGTGAAGATTTTTCTATTTGTTTATTATTCTATCATGTTTATTTTTCATCAACTATACAGACATCAACTATATTTCAAGCATTTCAGCCCAGATGTTTGTATATCCTAATAATTATCTTACCGGCATAATAAATGTTTCACATTTAATCAGATGTTCATTTAATTAGTCACAACATACTGTTCCATTTCATTTCTTTATAGAACCACTGGAAGGTTCTTTAGGGAACTCAAAGTGGTTCTCCTCTGGCATCAAACCAAAAACACATTTTGGTGCCGTCATTTTTAAGAGTTTATTGAGAGATGTTGAAGTTCAGCGCTCTTCTCTGATTGGCTGTGCAGGATGTGGCTCTGATTAAAGGCTTACGGAGAAACGCTACGGTGGTGTGCCTGGAGGAGACGGAGCTGATGGTGATCGATAAGGAGGAATTCTTCGGTTACGGGCTGAATCTGCAGCTGAAGAAAGAGTCGGATTATCGCTTTAACTTCTTCAGGTCAGACATGACTGTCAGCAGAAGTAACCGCCACCACTGTGTCGGTCATTCATGTATTAGTTTAGATTTTCGATAGTAATAATAATAATAATAATAATAATAATAATAGTAATACATTCTTCTTCTTATTGTTATTATAATATAATACATTGATAATGATTATAACTGTAATTAACGTTAGGCTTTTCTCTAACTATTCTGAACACACTCTTACGTCTGACTCCAGGTCTCTGGAGCTGCTCTCTTCATGGTCCTCCTCTTCCATAGAGCACATAACTGAACATTCTAAGGCTGAACAGTTTCGCTTCGAACACATAGTGGAAAAGGAGGCAAACAACGAGATGAGCAGCATCATCTTCATAGCAGAGGTAGACTTTAATATTAGTCCATATACTGCAGTGTTTCTGTTGTTTTGATGTAACTTAGCACATCAAAGACTAAAGGTTTATTCACAGGTGTGTGTGAATGTGTGTGAAGGTGTGAATGTTTGTGAAGGTGTGAATGTTTGTGAAGGTGTGAAGGTGTGTGAATGTTTGTGAAGGTGTGAATGTTTGTGAAGGTGTGAAGGTGTGTGAATGTTTGTGAAGGTGTGAATGTTTGTGAAGGTGTGAATGTTTGTGAAGGTGTGAATGTGTGTGAAGGTGTGAATGTTTGTGAAGGTGTGAATGTGTGTGAAGTTGTGAATGTGTGAAGGTGTGAATGTGTGTGAAGTTGTGAATGTGTGAAGGTGTGAATGTGTGTGAAGTTGTGAATGTGTGAAGGTGTGAATGTGTGAAGGTGTGAATGTGTGTGAAGGTGTGAATGTGTGTGAAGGTGTGAATGTGTGAAGGTGTGAATGTGTGAAGGTGTGAATGTGTGTGAAGGTGTGAATGTGTGTGAAGGTGTGAATGTTTGTGAAGGTGTGAATGTGTGTGAAGGTGTGAATGTTTGTGAAGGTGTGAATGTGTGTGAAGTTGTGAATGTGTGAAGGTGTGAATGTGTGTGAAGTTGTGAATGTGTGAAGGTGTGAATGTGTGAAGGTGTGAATGTGTGTGAAGGTGTGAATGTTTGTGAAGGTGTGAATGTGTGTGAAGGTGTGAATGTTTGTGAAGGTGTGAATGTTTGAAGTTGTGAATGTGTGTGAAGGTGTGAATGTTTGTGAAGGTGTGAATGTTTGTGAAGGTGTGAATGTGTGTGAAGGTGTGAATGTGTGTGAAGGTGTGAATGTTTGTGAAGGTGTGAATGTTTGTGAAGGTGTGAATGTGTGTGAAGGTGTGAATGTGTGAAGGTGTGAATGTGTGAAGGTGTGAATGTGTGTGAAGGTGTGAATGTTTGTGAAGGTGTGAATGTTTGAAGTTGTGAATGTGTATGAATTATTTATTGTGTGTGTTATTATTTATTAATAAAAAGGACGCATGTTTGGTTTATATTCAGGTTAAGTTTTTGAAATAAAGCCAAGCTCACAACACAAAGCTGCACTTAGAGAATAATAAAAGAATAATTAGTAATATTTTTAGGCTATATATTACTTAATGTTAGATTGTACTGAATACATTATAAAATATAGTATTACTTATTAATAAATATAATGTATAATAAACAATGACTGTACAATGAACTACAAACAAAGTTTTTATTTTTGTCTTCTGAAAAAAATCTTAATGGGTTCTGGATCTTGTTTCAGCCTGAGCTGCTCCTGGTCTTGGTCTTGACTCAGACTCTACTGGTCTTGATTATGGCATTAAATACTGACTGAACTCACTGCAAAATATAATATCTTGGCAAGAAAATCATCTTAAGTCTAGTTGATACATCACAGCACATTTCTCAAACCATGCAACATTATCTCTCCATAAAGTGAGATAAATTCACTTGACCAAAAATGGCTTAAAACAAGCAAGAAATCTCGGGATGTAAGTATAATAATATTAGAATATGTCACTGCAATCTCAAAATGAGAAATATTGTATGTATTGAATAATTCACAATGCTTTCACTTGCCAAGATATCATTTTCTGCAGCGCTACAGTGGAAATGACGCCACAGCTCACAGATTTCATCTCAAATTCAATCTCAAAGAAGACACAGTGTCCCCAAACCATCTGAAATTCACAGAGTGATGACAAATGTGTGGAATAAAGGCAGTTTGCTGTTATGTCTGTGTTGTTTAGGGTCAGTGTGACGTTCTCAGAGTGGTGGATTTAACGTCTTGCAGCAGCAGCTGTCAGCGCTGCATCAGACAGCATCAGAATACAGGTGAAGTACACAAACGTCAGATTCTACTGGGCTTCACCAAACCCGCTCTAACTTAGCCTAACCCACTCTAACTTAGCCTAACCCGCTCTAATTTAGCCTAACCCACTCTAACTTAGCCTAACCTAACCTAACCCACTCTAACTTAGCCTAACCCACTCTAGTTTAGCCTAACCCACTCTAACCTAACCTAACACACTCTAATTTAGCCTAACCCCCTCTAACCTAACCTAACCCACTCTAACTTAGCCTAACCCACTCTAACCTAACCTAACCTAACCTAATCTAACCTAACCTAACCCACTCTAATTTAGCCTAACCCACTCTAACTTAGCCTAACCCACTCTAATTTAACCTGACCCACCCTATCTTAGCTTAACCTAATCCACTCTAATTTAACCGGACCCACCCTATCTTAGCTTAACTTAACCCAGTCCTACCTAGGCTAACCCCCCCTACCTTACCTAACCTGACCTTAACCTCAGCAACCAAAAAATATGCTTTAAACTTGTTTACTCATTCTGATAAAAGCTGCAGGCTTTGGTGGGAAAAGGCATTTTTGGTTGTAGAGACATTTATTTACTTTATTTACCATGAAGAAAAATGACTTTTCCCCCTAAAACACCGTTTTCATCAGACTGGGACACACAGAGATAAACGTCTGTGCATCTTTACAGGAGCCCATGGAAACAGGAACCCTGAAGAGCGGAGAGATGAGAGGTGAGAATGTTTTTAATTTTGAGTTTTCATACGTCACCCTACTCTACTGTACTTGACTTACCGTCTGTTCCAAAGTTGTCACTTGTCATGTTATTGCGCTCCAACTTTTCCTCGCTGATTTTTAAAGTAACAGAATTTCATGTAGAAAACATTGCTAAAGTTTCAGAACACAGCGTTCGCCCCTCAGTGCATACAGTAAATACACACAAACTAAGCTGCCCAGACAGCCCGTTCTGAAGGCTTTGTTTCTGTGATGTCACAAAAACCAACTCTTCACAAGTATCCTCCTTTTCATCTTACAGCTGTTTAGCCCCGCCCACTCACGCTAACGTTATAAGTAGTGTTTCAGCCCAGACTGCTTTTTTAATAAGGCACAAAACACGGCAGCCAGTAAGAACAGAGATCATTCACACCTATGAGTCTTAAAGGCCACAGTGCCAAAAGCAGTCGGTTCCAGGGGACACAGATGTTGGAAATGGTCATGTAAAAATGAATTGTGATTCTTTTTTTGTGTATAAATCCACAGAAATGTTATAAATGGACCTCAGAGGGGAAAAATAAAATGCCAGAACAATGCTGGATATGGGCCCTTTAATATTTTGGCTATTTTATAGAGAATAATAAAAGATAATAAAAAATTAAAAAGCAGCTTTGTAATAATTATTATTTAAAGAAAAACTGTGAAGATGTACAGGACTGACGTATCACAATCACTGACATGTATCTGCACCAGAATAAATGTTATATTATTGAAAACAGTCATTCCAGACATTTGAGTAATACCGTATGTATTGTATTGTTTACTATTGTATAGTATTATATTTGCTCACATGACATTTTAAAATAAATTTGGCCATTTCTTAATTAACTCCCTGCCCACTTTACTATAAACCCCTCCACTGCAGCTCCATATTGCTGGTGTACAGTGAGAAGCTGCTTCTGCTGACGCATAATTTGCGTTAGTCGTCCTCTAGACCTTTATCAGTGGTCAGTTTCTGACCACAGAGCTACACTGCAGTTTTTGAGTGGTGGACCACTGTGTCTGATACACGCCAACTCCAAAACTGCATGCACTACCATGCTGGTGTCACTGCTGTGCTTAGAATAGCCCACCACCCAAATAATGTAAGGTCGGAAACTGACCAGTGATGAATCAGGCACAGGTTTCTAATGAAGAGTGTAACACTAGGATGTGCAACTGACCAGCCATGTTTTTGTCCATCAGCACTTCTAAGAACAAATCCCGCCCCCTGACACAAGCTCCTCCCACTGACCTGCCCACATCTGCCTGCTTCCTGATTGACAGCCTGCGCCAGGGGAGCACTTTTGTAAGTTAAGGTTGAAGAACGTGATGAATCACTTCATCGTCAGTTCTCAGTTGCTGCCCTATGAGATCCTGCAGGCTTTAACAGGAGCTTCAGTGCTCAAAAACCAGAACTACACACTTTCAAACTTATCACAAATGTTGTCGATCAGCCAGGACAGCTAAGTCTTCTTTAGTTTTGCACTGCAGCTGTGAAGCTAATGTGGCCAGCAAGTAATGGAAGCCAGAGGTGGGAATAAGTGAGTAACTATAAGTCTCATGTCTTGACATTTGACTCTCAAGTCTCCATTTAGGTCAGTACAGGCGAGTCAGACGAGGCCTAAACGTCGAGTCCTACACAAGTCAGTATGGATTCTTCAGCAAATTTAATGCCATTTAAACACTGAGCATCTAAAATGACCGTGACAGTAATGTAGCCTTTTAATGACAGCAGGTTAATACATTACAAAATCTGTGGTACTGTAACGGCAGAAGCTGTTACAGCTGTTCCGTTGGAGAGATCTGTTTCTTTGTTTAGCTACCGTGAGGAAAATGGTCAGTTCAGCTGGCAAGTTTCTCCAGTAAGACTGGAGTTTAAGTGCAGAGCGAGGACTTATTGGTGCTATTAATGCTTCGCTTGTTTCTAGCTTATGGAAGTGAACTTAAATGCTAATGCTCCAAGCCAACCATTAGCATGTATATTGATATATATTTAATTTGTATTTGATACAATTCTGGCACAAAATGAATCCATTCACGTGAAAAGTAACCGACTGCAGAGTGTCCAGTCTGCAGCCAGAAGCTCTCCACTTTGAGTCTTGAGTCATTCCGAGTCATAAGGTCATAAGGCTGATACCCAGCAATTAGCATCATGCAAACTGCATGCTTAAAGATAACAGTATGTCATACAGCCTCCACAGACACAAATCTGTTTTCTTGACTTTGCAGCAAGTCCATGATATTTTGTATTATTATTATTATTATTATTATTATTATTATTTGTGTTAAACTCTGCGTAGGGCTTTAATGAGTATCTGTTGCCGGTGAAGCAGAGAGACAGCCGCAGGTTCACACTGCTCAGTAAGAGCGTGCAGGTAGTCAGGCTGGAGACGTCTCGCTTTGATGAGCTGGTGGATCCCGACACACTGAAGAAGTTGGAGGACCTGCAGAAAACCTATCCTAGGTGAGACTTATGTGCTTACGCTGATCCAGTGGCGCCTCGATTGGTGCAGAATCTGCACCCTTTTTGGCTTGATTGACACAGAAATGCAGACATGCTCACCTCAGCTCATTAGAACACTGTGGAACCTTTAGGGCAGATCAGAGCACTCCTCACACCTAGATCAATTAACGTAGATCAATTAAAGGTACAGTTTGATGAAAAAATCTAATTTACCTGAAATGTAGTCAGTCAGACAAGAAATGTTTGATGTCTGAAGTTTAAAGTCTATAAGAGATACTAAACACTTCAACACTATTTGGGATAGTAGTGTGATGATTTTACTATTTTTTGTTTTACTACCCCAGTAACTGCTGTGTGTCTGTATGTTATCCGACATAACCTACAGATCACATCACGTCAAATATGTCTGCACCTTATTCCACTACCTCATGTACAGAAATCTGTGCTGTGTCGGTGCTGCACTGTCCGGTCTGTTTACTGTGTCTAATGTCTGTTTAATTTATTGTATTTATTTGTTTTCTAGCTTGATTTTTGTTTGCACTGTCTGCACGTTCGCGCTTTGTAATTTTGTACTTTTGTACTTTTTGTTCCTTGTTGCACCGTGTTGTTCCTGGAGGAACGTAATTTTGCTCCACTGTGTACTGTACATAGATGGAATGACAATAAAAGCCTCTTGACTTGACATGATGTAGGCATGCAGTTTGCATGCTAATTGATGAGCTATAAGCTCCCGTTACTTGTTAGCTACGTTAGCCTCGTAGCTCCAGTGCTAAACTCCACTCTCAGAAATAAAGGTCCTAAACTGTCACTGGGGTGGAACCCTCAGTGGTCCATCTCAGTACCTTTAGTCAGGGAACATAACTGAACCATAATCCACTGAAATGATATGTTCTGAGCTGTACTGACTCCACACACCCCGTCTCGTCTCCAGGCTTTTATTTTACTGTTCTGTTTAAAACATTCGGTTATGAAAAGGTACAAATACGAACTTTTCACCTGGAAACACTTATTTAAGGTTCACAATCAGACCTTAAAACCACTGTTGGAGCTTTGAGGGAACATTTACACTGTTTGTACCTTGATGAACAGAAAATGGACCTGAACAGAACCTTTATTTCTAACAGACTAAAGAAGCAAACTTCAGACACCAAACATGATTTGGCTGATCTGACTCTGAGTGATACCCATACCCGTAGATGCTGCCTCTTAAAACTGTAAACACAGACATATATATATATATATATATATATATATATATACATATATACATACAGGGGGCGGCACGGTGGCGCTGTCGCCTCACAGCAAGAATGGCCTGGGTTCAAGTCCCGGCTGGGTGACCAGGGTCATTTCTGTGTGGAGTTTGCCTGTTCTCCCCGTGTCTGCGTGGGTTTCCTCCGGGTACTCCGGTTTCCTCCCACAGTCCAAAAACATGCAGTCAGGCTGATTGGACGTGCTGAATTGCCCCTAGGTGTGAGTGATTGTGTATGTTTGTCTGTCTGCCCTGCGATGGACTGGCGACCTGTCCAGGGTGTATCCTGCCTTCGCCCAGTGACAGCTGGGATAGGCTCCAGCACCCCACCGTGACCCAGAAGGATAAGCGGTTTAGATGATGTATGTATGTATGTATGTATATATATATACATTGATGATTGATAGTGTCCACTTCATGGCCTGTTAAGGTGATTTCTGCTTGTAGTCCTGTTGAAACTGTAAACAAATGATTATTGTTGTTCTTGTTTTGCTGTTCTAGTGATGATGAGTTATGCAAAATGTTCTTCGAGCAAAAACGATGGCAAGATTATAAACACGGTGTTGTTCAGGAAATCCTGTCCCGTCGCAGTCACAGAAGAAACATCTCGCAAGCACCGTTCATATTCACCCGTAATCCACACACATAGGGACAACAAAGCAAGCCAAGGATTGTTTCACCTTAAAGGAAAACCATGAACCGTAGCAGACCCCCCACAGATGAATTAAAGACCATCAGCACTGACAAACAAGAGCGAGGAGGGGTTTTATTTTCATTTTTATAAATACCTTAAAGGGGAATTCTGCTGGTTTTTTAAAAATCTGTGTAATTCAGTCATTGAGATGTAAACGGACATTCAGAGTGATTTACTGACAATTTTCTTTTTTTTTTTTACAATGGTGGTGAAGCAGGGGTTGTTATTTTGCCTTCTGGTGCTTTGCATGTACCTCTCTGCCACGAATGGCTTATAAAAATACATTTTAGGCCAAAAGCTTATATTAAAGCCATCATAAAACAATCTGACATCTCAGACTTATTCATGACCATTTCGTGTAATAGGGAGCTTTTAGAGGCATTAAAAACTATGGACGTCTGGTTCCTATCACCACCACTGTAAACAATTCTAACTCTGCTGGAATAGAGCATTTTACATCAAAGCACTCTGAATGACTTTGTTTACATCCTAACCATTTAATAATGCAGACATTTGGACAAATCAGTGGAATTCCTCTAAAAAGGTAAGGAGGGGTTTTCATAACTTACTGGACAGGAATGAACTGTAAGAAAATCTGTCTCAAATTTAATATTACGTGTCAGTGCGATTAGAGGATATCGAGAGATTATTAGATTATTCTCATGGTCTGCATGAATATTTGCTTTATTCACTTGTTGTAACTAGATTAGTCCATATTAATGTATCATTAACCAAAAAATATTCCACAGTTATTGTTGGGAGAATTCAGCTTCTGACCAGAGAGTGGCGCTGTGCTTCAAAACATCACTTAGTTACATTAAATACAGTCATACACAAAAGTTTGGGCGCCCCTGTTCAAATGACATGCTTTGTTGGTTTTTTAACCCCCCCCCCAACCCTCATGAGCGCCGCCAACGGCGACAGTGGCAAGGAGAAACTCCCTAAGAGCAAAAGGAGGAAACACTGAGGGGAGCCAAGACTCAGAAGGGGAACCCATCCTCCTCTGGACCACACCGGACAGCAAACAGCGTTAGTATAAAATATTAGAATACGAAACGGGGAAAAACAGGCGGAGCAACGGTTAATTAGATAGACTGAGTTTATGCAGCAGCAGCAGGAGGGTCAGTTCATGCAGGTGAGGTTTGAACAGCGTAACAGGCTCTTTTCGCTACGAATGTAGGTGTTTTATGTGTTTCTGTACTTTTGAGTGGTACTTTATATTCACTCTCTCTCTCTGGGTGAACAGAGATATTCCACACCCTGATCTGAAATGAATGAGGAGGCAGAATATTTTGTAAATATTCTAAAAATGTAAAAAGTTATAATTAGCTTTTATTCTTTTGTTCAATCTTTTGACTACAGTCAGGCTAAATTAGTCCCCAATAAATCAATAAATATCATCAATCAATACAAAACATTATTGATAGGAGAACTCAACTGTTGACCAGCAAGTGGCGCTGTATCCCATCATTTTATAATTTGTGTCGTATATCCGGTTACACAGACTTCAGCTCTGCTGTTGAGTCATTTCGGTGAAAATAAAACATTTTAAACAAACATTTTTAGTCTTAAACATGTAATCGGGAGGTTACATCACCGGAACTGTCGATTCGGTCATTAAAGTTACTAAACACAAGAAAAGCTGATTTTGTTTACAGAGAAAAAAGTCCAGCTTAAAGAGAATCGAAGCTCAAAATGAACTCTATTCAAAGAAAGCGCCGAATATAATTACGCTAATATAGTCCATATTTCATAAATATTAAACTAAATATTAACGAATAGTTGTAATATTTCCATGGTGACGCGGAGCCCCGCCTCTCGACGACGACGCAGCTCCACATAGGCACCGTAAAGGAGTGGGGCAGTGTCGCAAAAGCAGCGATGAGGGAAATAAATAAATAAGGAAATAAATAAATAAAATAATTAATTAATAAAGCCAGGAGGGAGAGAAGCGGGTTTAGGCCGCGCTGCCCGTCCGAGCCGCGTTCAGGGCAGCGTCAGTGAGCGGTGAGGAGCGTTGCTGTAGGGTTTATGTTGGCGGCGCTGCCGGAGCTCCAGGCTCAGCGCTGCGGTTGGTTCGGTCGGTCCGGTCGGTTCTGCTCTCCTCCGGAGGAAAACAGCGCGGAGCCTCGTCCCCCTCCGTCCGCCTGTCTGTCCGCCGCTTTCGGTTCTGTTGTTTTACTGACTCCTGGTCGGTCGGACTGTCGGACTCTGATGCGGGTGAGTTACGTTAACGTTTCTCTGAACCGGAGCTCCTCAGCGCGAGGGCTCAGAAGCGATAACGGCGGACATTAACCCCGTTAAACACTGCGGATCTGCCGCAGCGCTTCCCGTGGTTTAATGCGCATTTCTGGCATTTCTGCCGCTGAAGGTGGAGGTTAGTAAAGTTCAGCGCGAGTCTGGGGGGCTTTAGCAGGTGGTCGAGTGGTCAGTAATGTGGAAAACAAAAGTGCCACCTCGACCGAGTTTCATCATCAGCTACTTTCCGCTGTTTATGACCATGTAGAGCAGTGTGGTTTGGGGTGAGGAGCCTGACTCAGTCAGAGTCTACCTGTGACTCGGGACTCGAGTCCACATTGGCTCAGTCCGCTGGGTTTGAGTGTGGAATGTTTCTCTGTCCAGGTGAAACGCAGCGCTGATGATGATGTAGCTGGTGTTTTGTGTTCTCTTGTTCTCTGCAGAGCTGACAGCTTCTCCTCCAGTTGTGCAGTCCGAGGGAAGAAGGGGACAGACGGACAGAAAAAGGAAAATATTAGCCTTAAACGGACAGGAAGAGGTCAAATTCTGACCCCAAGCAGGGCATGTGGTATTGCACACAGCACACAGCTTCCTGCCACCAGGAACCTTCATACTGGGAAATATCCGGCGGATCTGGGATTCTAATCCCCGGATGAGGCATCTACTCACCTGTCTTCAGTCTGAAATTCTGTACGCGATGTGGAAGCGGGGGCACTAACCTGGTGTGTCATTGCTGTCCCTGCGTGCCTGCAGAATGGCATCCAGCGAGAGACTGTACGAGGTTTGGATGTTGTACTGCAATAAGGTACAGTATGCAGCTGTTTCTGTCTCCCTCTGAGTGACACTTTAGCCTTGAACAGTGGGCATTTCCTTCCTCACCCATTTCCACTATTCAAATCAGTTGTTTTGCACATCATATGAGATGCAGGGAGTCCCTCTGTCTCCCCAGCTCTGACCTACATGCTCCAGTCCATTGATGGATGGGGTAGACGGGGCTGAGATGGGCCACGGTCTGTTATTGTAAACCTACAAAGTGCACATGGATGGTATGTGTTTCTGATAAAGTGACCAATGAGTGTAGCTGCAGAGTTTGGTGATTTCCGGACCTTAACACATTAATTCTACATTCACGGTTGTGTAGAAACATTATTCCAAGCCACATAGTGACAGACAGAACTGACGGCGGCACGAAGCCACACAAATGTTGGCATGGTGACCGCAGTACCGGCGAGAAATGGATAGTAAACAGATGAGGGTTTTAGCAGTCTAGGTTGTTGATTTAAGGTTTTATAATTCTGGGTTCATCTCAAATTCAACAATGAGACCTTTGGCATCCATGGCTCCCAAAAAATATCCGGTTTATTTCACTGCCGCGGTCGATGGCAAAAGTTGGGAAAATTGAGCTGTTGATTCTGCTGCGGTCCGGGGAATGTTGCCACTGGCAGTGATAGAGTTATCGGCAAGCACAGTCCATCAGCCATATTCCATCAAAAACAATGGAATATCCAGTTTGTCCATTTACTGCCAACTTGTGGATGCAGCATTAATCTGGTAGCTGCTGCGTCTGTTGGAAGATGTCTGTGGTGCATAGTGGATGTGCTGGTTTCTACTGTGTGGAAACTGCTAATGATCCGTTGCTGTAGATGAACTTCCTTTTTGAAAACTACACATTTAAGCTTTGGGTGTGTGAAGACCTCTGTTCATGTGTAGTCGCAGGCACCATGCAGGAGAACCCTTCCCAGAGCAGATGAGTCTGATGATTGTGAGCACATTGAAAGAGTGTTTAAAGAGAACCCAGTCAAACTCAGTGAGGGACACGTCTTCTGATGACGCAAGTGAATGATCTGCTATTATCATATCGTTAATTTTGCATTTGAGACCTAAACATCGAGTCAGGCCCTCTTTTTGAGGCTGTGCATGTGATCTAAATGTGTAAAGACATATGACGTGATCTGAAGAACTGAGAAACATGACTCGACACCTCTGATTT
>NW_023494789.1:287500-292500 GCF_904425465.1 Colossoma macropomum
GTAAAGCTGTTCATGAGGGTGAAAACTGAAAATGCATGCATGTCACATGACAGCTTTCTACTTTTGTGTTAATTTCTCCACATGTTGTTGTTATATATCCTGAATTATTGGTTTGTTTGTTGGTTCATCTCTACAGATTGTTGTATGAATGTATTTATTATGTGGATGAGGTGCTGGATCCACTAAAAGAGATGCTGGGTCCAATCTGGGAGGTGAGGCTTGTTCCAGCACAAATTTAGCCCTGGTGATTTAGCCTCCAGTGTGCCACAAATAACAGATAACACAACATATAAACACTGCAAAATGTGCTAACAGTAACTATTTTTGTGAGTGGCTGAGTTGCTCATCTCCCGCTGTGCAGTCAGGTGCAGTCTGAGGTAGTAGTTCAGGCTGTTGCTGATGGAGTGAACATTAGAGAGATGTTTTGGAGAAGCCGCCTGTCTTTTGGGGAAAAAATTAGCCTAGTGTTAGCCTTAGCATAGCACTCACTAGCTGGAGTAGTGGGCTCTCTACCACCACCAGTGGCACACCTCTGTCGGTCAGCTGCATTAGACCAAGCCGTGGTCCCGTGGCCTCATGCTTACATCAAGCCAAGGTGCTGCTGTTGACAGCGAGTCACTGTAATATTACTGTAATGCTACTGTAACTCCATGTTTGTAGGTGTAAGTGTGAGTGTATGGGACACATATGAAACACATGACTTTGGAAATTTGGATGTTCACCACCATTTAGCCAGAAAAGCTGCTACACATCACAGGTTTATCTGTATAGTGTTATGGTCTGTTTTTAACTATTTTACATAATAACATTTTTTTTTACTTTCTTTAGTTGTTAAATATGATTCTTTATAAAAGTGAATGAGTATTCCAGAATAATAAGTGACAGTGTATTTGTATTTGTGTGTGTGTGTGTGTGTGTGTGTTTATATATACATGTATGCCAATTGAGAATCAGGTATCTGTATCGGAAGGGAAAAGTATCATATCGGTACATCCCTGCTAGCAGCGCTGAAGCCTGAGTTTTGTCTGTACTCTTTGTACAGATAACAGTGTTACACAGTTCAGTGCTGATTGATGGGATGGAAGTTTCCGTTGTCTGTCAGTTCTGCACTCGTGGCCTCGTTGCTCTGGTACAAAACTAAAGAAGCAAAACTCCGACGCCGACTTTGGGGTTGATTACCTTTTTTCCTGAACTGTTCAGTGAAAAACATCTAGAATTAAACCAGGTTTGTCTGCCGTTGTTTGATGACTGATCCTGAACTCCACTGTCTTTAATACGTCCAGCTTTGTGGACTTTACTGGGCAGTGAAAACAAACCGTTGACTCTGCTGTGTTCAAGGTTCAGGCTCACCACTAACCGGCCTTCATGTTTACACCATTTCCTGCTGCGCTGACTCTCATAAAACTGTCCTGCAGTTTACACAAACACAGGCAGGTGGGCTGAACATTAAACACGCTCTTCCGGTTTGCTTGTGTTTGTAGCTTCACCTGCAGCTTCTGACACTGAATTCCCTCTTTGAAGATGTCAGCGCTAAATGCTAAATGCTAAATGAGCTTATGTCCTCTGCTTATGGCAGGTGTAGCTGTAAGTGCTGTCGCATTGATTTGAGCTGTGCGTGTGGAGGGGGGGGGGGTGTTTACTGAACGCTGCATCATTAATCTCCAACTGGGAGGACAGATGGACGAGAGAGAGAGAGAGTGAATGAATGAATGGATGGATGAGAACACGGTAAAATCCCTATTCAGTGGTTGTTGTACTTTGAAATCATCAGGAAAAAAAAGTCATATTTTCTGTTAAAGAAAATTAATACTTTGAATTATTGAAGCCATTTTCATGAGTTTCTTCAGTCTGTTATCTAAAGTTGTTGTAATATTTTAATGAACAGAGAAAGACAGAAACAATGATTTTGGTCTTTACAGTTGAGAGATTTTTAAAATGGCTCTTTTCTTCTAAATTTGGCGTGGGTGACGTCAAATCTGCCAAAATACCGATTAGAGTTGGCAATATGCAAACGTCAGCTTGCTGTGAGTCCCAGACAAAACTGAAATTTAACCCCATAAACAGCGAAATTTAATTACACACCTCTGTAGCCTGAGAACAGCTCAACCAGTTTGCACTGAATTGTCTGTAGTTACTGAGTAACAAGCCATAGTATGTAATTAACCTGGGAGTTTAGGGGGTTGAGGGTGCTTGTCATGAAGATTTATTACAGAGTTGTTTGTAGCATCACTGGATGCTGCTTCCCACTTGTGTTAGCCACCTGTTGTTTATTACTTTCCAAACTAAAGTAACTTTACAACAGTAAAGTTATAACAACCAGTAACAACTAGGTTTACTAAATGAAACTTTAAGTGAGGCAAGTAAAAGTACTGAAACATTAGTGGGACAAACGTTGGCGACTCTTTCCTATATGTTAGTTAGTATTTTGCATTTTATTTAGGTTAGTACAGGGTGATTTAAAAAGATTCATCCGATTTTAAAGCGCCATATTTTACAACTGTGAGGTGCCGAGGAACCAATCACAATCCAACTGAAAGAGGGGCTCATAGAGTGTCTGACTGTCAGTGGAAGATGGCTCCCCCTTCAGTCTGTGAGGAGATGAGACCCCTGATCAGAAAGCGTTCTGTGTTCTCCACTTCAATAAGAGTGAATCCGTCATAACTGTGCAGTGTGATGTTCGTGGGCAGTGAAGCTCCAACAGCTCAGAGCGTTCGTTGTTGCCACGGTGTTTACCCGCAGTTGTACTTTACAGGTATGTCTCACAGTAAAGCACACAGGAAGTTTCTCCAGCGTGTCTCCAAATATGACCCTGTTGACATCATAATGGGGACTTATATGACCTCAGTTTTAGGAGCACGGCCCACAGTTAGCAAGCTAGCGATAGGTTATAGATACGATGTTAGTGCTGCATTTAAGTACGGAACATGACATGTCCATGATCCTCGTGACCGTCTTCATCATCAGCTGTGAAACGCAGATCTCTAAAAGCGCCGTTAGGCAGCTCGTCTTCTGTTCTGCACTGTGTACCCGTCGTTCCTGAAGAGTGATGGTCTGATTCCTGTGCTGGGCTCCTGTTCGTTACGATCAAACATGTAGGGTTGATCAGCTCTGCCTGCAGTGTTTGCCTCCTCTAGCATCGCTGACGGTGGCGCTCGCCTCTGCCACAGGTGCCATGTTGTTTTTATTCTGTTTCTTGAATAAAGCACCTCTAAACGCTTATTATATGCATATCTTTCGTATTAAAACACAGTTTTAATCATTTGAGACCGTGTTGACTGGAGATTTAAAAGCGTTTGGGTTGTGATGTTACTTTAATGGTAAATCTAGAGATGCTCCGATATGGGAATTCTGGGCTGATGCTGATATCTGAAATTTCCATGTACATATCTCCCGCTGCTGATAAACACTCATAGAATGTAGGAATTGGAACCTGATCCATCTGGATTTATTTCTATAGGGTTACAGTTAGAGAAGCACAGTGATATAGGAATGACATCTGTATTGGAAGATGTGTGCTTTAAAGGAAATATTGGACAGATGTTTAGATTTGACCAATATTTCAAATCGATATTTGATTCTGATGTTCCAGAAGAGCAGAACATTTAGGAGAACCCGGACTGCGTTATAAAATATCTACGTTATTCATTTTACTGCATTTCTAACCCTACATTTGTAATTTTATCTCTCTCTGTACTTCTAATCCAGGTGGGTTTAGTGCAGTTTCTACATTTTAAAAATATTTATGTATCAGCATCAGCTATGTACATACATATTAGATGTCAGTCCACAGTTCTCATATATGTGCATCCCTAGTTAGAAATGCAATGAAATGAATAAAATGCAGCTATTTGAGCACAGCAGCCCAGAGTCGTCTGAACGTTCTGCAGTAGATATGTTTTTGAATATCTGTTTGAAATTGTGGTCAAGTCTAAACATCTGCTGATACTGAAATGAGTCTGATATCATCGTGCATCAATAATTAAAATAAATGCATTCACCCCTCTGACTTCTCATTACCGTAACGCATGACCGATGTCCATCTGTACTGTAGTGGTGTTGGTAGCTCAAATATTTTAAAATTAAAAACGGCAATAAAAATCATGATGTTAGTGCAGTAAAGCAGTTTTGTGCCTGTAAAAATGATGCTCTGCTTTAGATGACTCTCTGTTATGGACAGTGGTGGGCAGCAGTTTAGACATGAAATTAGATTTTAAATTAATTTTCCCGGGCAGTAAGTATTTATTTGCTTAGAAAAAAAACACTCATATTAGAATAAATGCAGATGCTTGGTTTGTCTAAAGAATCAGACATGCTGCTGATGGAATACGACAAATCTGCATTTTTGGTTACGTATTACTGTTACTGACATTTCCTGTTTATTTGTATTTATTTTAGTCACTGCTGGGGTAACTGGGTTTAAGTAGTGCATTTTTCACAGTGCTCTATGTTAATTCAGCTGTGGTGGAGAGTGAATGAGCGATCGAGAGACAGACTGAACGGTGAAAGTGAGGCTGCAGTAAAGGAGGAAGGACAGTAATTGGCTGAGCAGTGAAAGTAAAGATGCAGGAAGTGCTGCGCTTTCATGTGTTTACTCAAGTAGATTAACTCGTTTGCGCTACAGCGCTGGTTCGTTTGGTGGTTGGAGTCTAAAACACGCAGATGCAGAGTTGGTAGAATGAATTCATTAGTATTGATGGGTTCGCCGGTGGAGTCAGTATGGCCTGGTTCAGTAAGGCGGAGTCGAACGTCTCAGATTAGCTGCTCAATAAATGGGCTTTGACCCTGATTCACACCGTGTGCTGAGTATGTGTGAATGGGACACAGAGCCTCTAACTGTGACCTTTGACCTTGTTAGGTCAGTTTTCCAGGATTGGCCTCTAATGACCGTTTCAGACGGCTGTTACGGAGCTATAGGCGAAACTATTTTTAGGGACATGCGTACACACACACACACACACACACACACACAGGTACACACACAGACTCACACACAGACACAC
>NW_023494789.1:302500-305000 GCF_904425465.1 Colossoma macropomum
ATGGAACTTTTTTAAAGTGAAAAAGGAAAATTTGTAATATCTGCAATTCCGTTTCTTCTGTGGTTTAACCAGCCTTCTTTTTCTAAATACTGGCACGTAAAGCATGAGCATGCAGGTATTACTCTTCTAGTCTATTTTTGCTGCTAACCGCGAGCCACGTCATCAAACCATGTAGGAAATACACTCAAGAGCCTCAACTGGTTAAAAATGAAAGTATCACCGAAACGTGTTTTCCTGGCGGCAGCGTCTCACGCTGCTTGTTGTTAAAATGAGCATCTAAAAGTGCATTGAAATCTGCTACCGTGAATGTTTTGGAGCAGCGTGAAGTCACTGCGTATTCATGACTCTTTAAATGGTTGTTTCACATAAGGAGTCCAGAAAAACAAACGATGTAAGTTCAGGTTGTGTGACACTCTGCAGGTGTTAAAAGTGAAGTGATTTTACTGGAGCAGTAATTGGCAGCTTTGTATGTCTTACCTAAATGACGGTGAGGGCTTATAGGCAGTATAATAAATGCCACACCCCTTTTTATTATTAGTAAAAGTTTTAGTAAATCATCACAACATAATGATTAAACGTTATTTAACGAACAAAACACTGATTTTAATAACTTGATCAGATACGTATATTGAGTGTTTTTACGGTGTCTCAGTGCGGCTCAGCTGATCAAATTTTAGAACTGGATCTGTTTTTTATTCTGTTTTAAACTAAGACATCAATCACGCTCACTCTGTCTGTGTGGTCACTGCTGTATGAGAGCGAAAGTGAGTAAACAATACGCATGCAGTGGTTAAGATTGAGAGACTGACCACCAGCACAGCGCCAACTGAATTTGGATGTAATTCTAGTGATGAGGTCATAGGGTGAGGGTGCGGTGCCTGTGTGACTGGGGTTATGTGACCAGGGTCATGTGACTGTGCTTAGAGACTGGCCATGGTCACATGCTGGGCATTAGGAGTGGACTCAGGGGTCAGAGACTTACTGCTGGACTGAAAACTGCAGTCAGTCTAATCTACTGCACAAAACACAGCTAATGTTATGTGTTAAATGTGTTATGACTGGAGTTTTTACTTTATTGTCTGAATACTAAAGATATAAAATATATGTGTAATAAAAGAAGGAAAATATGTCCATGTTTTGAAAGAACACCAGTACTATAATGGTCTGTAATCTCATTCTTATAAAATACGCTGGTCTAGCCTGCAGTTTTTGGGACAGTTGGAACCGACAGTTGGGAGAGAAAATCAAGTAATGTTTTTCTCACCAATCTAGTTACGTTCAGTTCCACCCACTATCTCGGCCTCCTGCTACCATGAGATACTACCAGTGCTGACGGGGTGAGGGCTCGCACGTGCGTCCACTGAGTTACAGCCACCCCAACTTTTCACACTGCTGCTGACACGACATCATTCGACAGCTCAGCACGCTTGGAGGAGATCTCTAACAGACCCCTGTAGGGGCTAGTATCATACTGAGTGATGGGGAGACAATCCTGCCCACTCAGAGAGAGCAAGGCATGGGAATGGGAATTTTTAGTAAAAAATAGGAAATTTTAGTAAACAAGTTTTTCAGTTGTCCTTTACATTGTGTATAAATTTAATGAAGAATGGACCAAAAGAAATGACCCCAAATGACATGGAATGATGTCTGGTTTCTGTGACCTACGTTAAAATGAAGTATGTTTTTTCTTTCTCCTGTAAAGATACGGAGATACGAGGTTTTCATCCGACAGCAGGATCAAACACACACACACACACACAAGCACACACACACACATATACACGTGTGTGTGTGTGTATGTATTTATATATATATATATTTATATATATATATATATATATATATATATATATATATATATATATATATATATATATATATATATATATATGAATTGGAGACAGCAGCATCGTGTTATGCAGCTGACCGACTCAGGCGGGTCCGTGGCCGGTACAAGAGGAAAAGCTCAGCAGTCACTCTGGTTACATTCAGGCTAACCCTAAAAGTCTGTTCATTCTTTTATGTCAGCTGCCTTGAAAACAAAGTGGGCTGTGTGACTGAAACATCCCTGACTCAGCCACTCAGCTAAATGGGATGGAGCTGTTGTGGTTTGCACTGTTTGTACGTCACTTTTTAGTGACCTAACGGATATGACAGAACTGAGGAGGAACTTCAACCGGTATTCCAGATGAACCGGTATTCCAGATGAACCGGTATACCTGATGAACCGGTACCCCATCCACTGTTATGTAAACAGCCTGTTCAGCTTGGCTGCAGTGTAATGTGATTTATTCAAAACAGGTCTGGCTGAAACACTTCGTACAGCTTCTGTGTGAACAGTCATGAAATGCTCTGCACTCTGACATCATAGAAGTTTAGTTTGTGCTGTTTGTTGCAGGTTCATTTGCATATGTGGACTGAATGGGCTGGGAGTGAATGGTGTGCTCTGAAACTTTTAGTGTTAGCATTAAACCTCAAACTGTTTTATTAAAAAAAGCAG
>NW_023494789.1:307500-315000 GCF_904425465.1 Colossoma macropomum
AAACAAAAGGGTGACAATTTAGTGTAGGGTTCTGTTCATTAGGCTATATGACACCTACATAAGCTTGTCATAAAAACTGACGTAACCCTCCACAATGTGTAAAAATGCTTATTCCGATAGGTGTCATCTGTCATAAAGGCTACTTCAGCTAACTTTGATCAAAATTGGCAGATGTAACCATTATAGCAAAAGGCGACTATTGGATTAAGCATTTATAAACATTTATGTAGAGTTACGTCATTTGTCATGACAGGCTTATGTAGGTGTCATGTAGCCTAATGAACAGTACTCTACAGTGAAGTGTTATCAGTTAATACAGTATATAATAGCACAGTGAGCTGTCGTCCAAACTACTTGTTAATAACAACAACAACAGCTATACGGGAACTGTATACAGTGTTTATGTTCATCTCTGTATGGTCTAAATTAGGGCTGCCAAACAATTACAGTAGTTAACTGTGATAACTACACAAAAGAAGGCAAGTACATTATGATTAATCACATTTGTCCTACTTGCTCAAGGTTTTTTATTCATTAAAAAAGTGTTACATTTTGTTATGACTATATGAGTGAATATGTTGGATCAGAATATGTTTATTACTCTCAGTCTAATTGTAGCGCCTCTCTCTCTCTCACTGCTGTGTTCTGTCTTATTGTGAGGAGATTAGTTTTCCCTTTTGCTGTTACTTCTCAACAATGAAATCGGCCACTTCATTAAGTACATTAAGTACCTCCGAGTGTATCTACACTCATTGTCCCCTTACAACCAGTTCTTCAATGGTCAGGACCCTCACAGAGCAGCTACTACTGACTTCACATCTACAAGGTGGACTGACAAGGTAGAAGTGTCTAATAGAGTGGACAGTGAGTGGACACAGTGTTTAAAAACTCCAGACCAGCGCAACACACGCTAACACACCACCACCACGTCAGTGTTACTGCAGTGCTGAGAATGAACCCCCTAACCAATTGAGGGTCCAGGGGGGTCCTGACCACTGAAGAACAGGGTACCAAAGTACACAGAGAAACAGATGGACTACAGTCTGTAACTGTAGAACTATAGAGTGAAACTATGTGGTCAGTGGAGCTGATAAAGTGGACAGTGAGTGTGGAAATAAAGAGGTGGACTTACTGAAGTGGCCGATCATTGCCTTCACTTATGTACTACTACAGTACTAGTGTGATACACAAGTGGGTGCCTATCATAACTGAACGGTGCGCGTGTTTCTGAAACTCGTGATCTTTTTCTGTGTATCTCACTCTTTACATTTGATGAGTGCTTCAGGGTAGTGAACAGAGGGTCCTGCGTAGCCGTGCTGTGGTGAGCCGGCCCAGATTTATTGTTTTTTCTTAGGGCTGCACTGCTACGCTCGTCTCCTCCTCGCTGTCTTGTGTTGTTGGAATGTTGGGAATGTGTGTGAGAGCGTTCACGTGAGTTCCGTTGGTGATGGGATGAGGAATGTGACCGAGCCTGTTTTCTCACACGAGAGAGAGAGAGAGAGAGAGAGAGAGAGAGAGAGAGAGAGAGAGAGAGAGAGAGAGGAGCGAAACCCTCATACACACAGAAACAGTTAGATAATGTTTCTTCATAGCTTAGTTAACTGATTTTGGCTGCCAGCCTGACGCCTGCGCTCACCTTTACCTCTGGCCACTTTTTTAACCCCTAAACAATCACTGGCCACTTTATGAGCTTCACCTGCCTTGTAGGTTCACTATCCAGGTGTACAGTTACAGACCGAAGCCCTTCTGTTGTCCTGTACAATCGTCCTCTCTGTGCTCCGCCCACAAGGGTGTTTTTGCTGTGGTCAGGAATTGACGAGCTGTACAGGACGTTGGCAAAAATCCCATTGAACCTAATGGAACTGCAGCACACACTGTAGTTTATTCTCAGTGGAAAGTACAGCCAAGGAAGCAAATGTACACACAATGGCATAAATAGGATCTTACAGGCTTAAAGATGTTTATGCTCTCGAGCCACACCACGTTTACGTTACACCACCTGTTTAAAATGTTTGCGTTATAAATAGTGAATATATCGTGTTGCATGGTGTGAAGGGTCTGTTGAAAATGGTTCCTGTGGATGTGGGTATTATGAACAGGAGGGAGATGCGTAGACGTCAGTAGGCTGTGTAGTGGTGATTGAAGCTGTGATTGCTGTTATGAATTTTGATATTTCTGTGAGTTGTGGGTTTACAGTAGTGTCTATATCAATATTCAGTCTGGGGCCCCTTCACCATGGGCACCGGTGCAAATGCCTCACTTGTACCCCCCCAGTATTTATGCCACTGCATGCACACTTTGCAGGATACATGATATTTTTGATTTGAGCCTTTATTTGATTAAATTATGTATGCATCATTAAATATAGAATTTTACTGCTATTGCTGTGTAAATGAGCGGTTAAACTTAAAAAAAGAATAAATAAAATAATGGATTTTCATTTTAGCACTTCCAATAAACACATAAAGGAGATGGAAACCTAGCTAATAATGTGCTACTTGAGTGCTAATGGCGCCCTCTTGTGGGGAATCTTTTAAAAACAGTGTGTATGGCTAACTGACTCCAGTAGTACTCAGAGACAGACTTTGGGTTAAATCCTAACTGAAGACGTCAGTAACGTCTAAAGTAAAGAATATGTTCCTCGATTGTCTATTAAAAGTGTCCATGTTTGGGCCAAACAGCTGCGATAAATGAACATAAACAACTGTTTACTGCTAACATCTGTGAGTATCTGACACTCAGCATAAACTAAATTAAAGAGGCGAGCAGGTAGAGTCTCACTGCTCATTGTTGAGCTCTTCAGCATCACACAGTGACCACGTTTACATATAAGATCATCACTGGGAAAACATTTTGTTCACAGAGGAGCGAGAAACACATCATCAAAGACCGAATTAAGGTGTTATTTGTTTTACACTCTTCACAGAGCACAAGAACAGAGAAGTTTAAAGTTCTCTCTCTCTCTCCCTCTCTCTCTCTCTCTCTCTCTCTCTCTCTCTCTCTCTCTCAGAGGGATCCTGATTATCTGAGGCTGTGGTTGGAGATCTTTATCGGCTCGTATGATCGGTGCCTGGATGTGGATTTTGAGAAACCGCCAAGCAGGTACAGCTGCACTGTTTATAGCTCTGAACACGAAACACTCACAGCCACACAGACGTTCCACAGGTGTCCGCCAGCATAGCTGCACGAAACACGAACTGCATAATGTGCAGATATGAAGAGGAAATTCTCTCATTTTTTCTTTCTCTCTGCTAGAATGAATGCGTTTCATAGGTTTTGTAATATTTTGACGTCATATTGTTTTTGAACCAACATTCATGTCATTGTTTACTGAATAATTTGCATACTGAACATGCTCTGCGAATGCTGCTCATATTTTGTGTGTTGTGCTCACTGTCTGTACCGGTTCACTGTGTGTCTGGTTTATTCTGTGTTTATAGTCTGTTTATTGTATTTGTAGTTATAGTGTGTTTATATGGTCTCTTATCCCACTAGCCCACATAATACATGTGCCGATCCTTGAACTGCTTTGTTTGATTTTGTGTTAGTTCTGGTTTGGGGCGATGATTTTTGGGTCTCGACTGCCCCCAGTACTATGAATAGCCAATCAGCATTTGCTTGACACGTAGCTGAGAATTTGGGGTTGCGTGTTTCTCCCCTGGTCTGTGTCCCCTGCTCAGTTTGCACCGTGCGATTGCACTGGTGTCACGGATGCCTACACTGCATTGCATTTTACCACACTGCCCGATCTCCACCCTGCAGGCCTGTCTGTTTATGATGTCGTATTAGCAGATTATAATAGATTAAACACTTTACTCACCCAAATTAGTGTTTTTCAGGAGAAATATATCTGGAGATTAATGTCCAAAATTTATTTGAAGATTTTTCAATAATGACATTTGTGTTTATTCACACTAATACTGCAAGGATGATGGTCGTCCCCCAGTATTGACCACCACACCTCGTATGGGGGACTGTCTGAGTTTCCACATAGATCTACATTCCTAGATGCCATTTTGTCTGTTGTTCTCTGTCTGAGGCGATACGTCTGCGCGTCCGCCATGTTGGAGAGGTCAAGATCTGCTTGGGAACAAACTCACTTGTATTGTGAGACGATGAGTCTCAGGATTAAATCAGCCACAACTTCCTTATTACTCAACTGATTTTCACCAAATCTGTTTAGTTATAATCCTCAGACACAGATTAATCCGGGCTGCTCGGATCTGCTCTCAGTAGCTTTTATTACTTTAATAACTGATCGTGATTATTAGTCGTCAAGACCAGCAGGAAAGTATTCAGTCTGCACCTGACGTTAAAAACCGAGTTTAGTGCGAGAAACACAATCAGACACATCAGCAAATCATCAATGTGTGAATCACTTTTAATCTTAATGCACATAAACATGAAATAAACCCCCAAAACACAGTAAGAAGGACGAAGCTGAAGTCGGCTTCCTATTCGCCAGCTTCTTGTTCGAGTTTTCCTGTTCCACCTTAAATGGTGCAGCAGTGACTTTCTGGTGTCTGAAGCTGCACCATTTAAGGTGGAACGGGAAGATTCGAACAAGAGGCTGGCGAATAGGAAGCCGACTTCAGGTTCGTGTAGTAAGGTGATAACGTTAATCTTTATGAATATCTACACAGATTAAGGAATGCTGTAATTTACCGCTACAAAGCTTTAACCATCACTGTAAATAAATAACTACTACATAAAGTTAAGATCCTGAATAGACTATTAAATGAAATAAGCTTCATATAAAACCAGAGGAAAATCAATCACATCAACAGGGTCTCTGTGCCTCATTAACCACACGGCCACATCTACACAAACATCAACAGACATGAGCGAGGATCGCTGCGTTCCCTCTGGATGTGTTTTTTGAGGGCCGAGGTGCCTTTTTTCTAATGTTTTCAGTGGGAGAGACGCCTTTGTCTGTTGGGCACGGCACTTTGAGAGCCCAGAGTTTAAAAAGGAGGTTCAACTCCAAGCGGCCGAGTAGCCGACGTCATGAGCCTTTTCTCTGGGCTGACCAATGGGCTCTTTTCACATTTCTGTGTTTTCTCTGCTGAAAGCACTTCCACTAAAACAACAATAACAACAACATCTGAGTCCAAAAATAAGAGATTTGCTGTGAACCCAAGCGTTTATGACAGAAGCAAAAACAATCTAATCTCAGAGCTTCTCAGCTGATGATGAGATGATATGTGTTTGTGCAGTTAGGAGAGAAGAAGGTATAAACTGTGTTATATGGAGGGGGAATTTCCATAAGTCAGTATTTCACCACTGGTCAGTTACATTACACTGAAGGCAGTTGATGCTCTTCAAATGAAGGCGGCCTTCAGTGACGGTCAGCTGCAGCTGCGGAGTCCCTGACCTTTACTATACCAGCAAATATGACCAAAACTGCTGTTTCACAGATTTGTTAGCCTGTAAATTTTCTCTGTCTTTCTAAAATGAAACATAGCAAATACCAGAATAATGATCTTGTATTTTTCTAATCCCTGTGTGTTTCAAGTTTCAGAGTTTTGTTGGTCACATGCACAGTCATACACGGTACAGCTAGCAGTGAAATGCTTGGTTAACTGCCCACTCACATGAAGCAGTAAGGTAATAAGAAACAGCAGTTAAACAGAAGAACAATATTGTAGAGAAATATACAACAAAATATCCGTCTATGAAGTTTACGCTATATAAACACCATGAAGATATGAAATGTGCAGTGTTCACATGGCACTGTGGGAAGTAAAGTGCAAGGTGCAAAATGTGCAAAGTGAAAGAGCAACATAATGCTGTGTGTGTGTGTGTGTGTGTGTGTGTGTGTGTGTGTGTGTGTGTGTGTGTGTGTGTGTGTGTGTGTACGTAACTGCAACCGCACTTTCCCTGCAGCAAGAAACCCGAATCACACACACTCTTTTTTTTTTAACGCTGTTTGCTTTTTTAATCCTAAGACATGCCCTGCTTCCCCTCTGTGGATGTTTGTGTGTGTGTGTGTGTGTGTGTGTGTGTGTGTGTGTGTGTGTGTGTGTGTGTGTGGGTGTGTGTGTGTGGCTGTGATTACTTTTCGTAAGAAGAGAATCAGCTTAAAGGGAAATTGCACCAATTTTTCAAAATTTCCTCAAAGTTCAATCGTTGACATTTGATTGTTGAGTGTTTTGTGTGTGAAATGGTTTATTGTAGAGAAACTTAGCGACTCTGATTTCTTTATAGTGCTGATAGAAACCAAGGATGCTGATGTCTTACAACACAGATATAGCCATTTATTTACTATCCAAACCACCAGTGAACCTTATTTCAAACTATGATAAACAGTGTTTCTGCTGTATATATGGTGCTCTTGACAAATATCGGCACCCAAAACAGGCTGTAAAAAACATTTTTATTGCTTATCCTTTTGATCTTTTGTTCAAAATGTTGTACAGTGATTGAAAAGAAACCTAAATCTGCAGTTAACAGCCCTGAGTCTCCTATAACGCTTAATGAGGCTGAAGAACGCGTGGCAAAGATCTGAGACTCACCATACAGAACCTCTCCAGAACCTTCAGATTCAGAGCTCCACATTGTGGACTCTCCTCTTCAGCTCATCAGCAGGTTTTCTAAGGGGTTTAGGTCAGGGGGCCTTAATTATGTGGTCAGTGAACCATATTTTTGTTGATTTTGAAGCGTGCTTTGGATGATTGTCCTGCTGGAAGATCAAACTATGGCCCAGTTCAGAGTTCCTGCTGAGACAGTCAGGTTTTGATTTTATTTACTTGATGGAGTCTGTGAGACTGTGTATCTGAATGAACTGTCCAGGGCTTTGGAAGAAAAACAGCCCCACAGTTTTTTTCCACCACCTACTTTGCTCTCATCTGACCATCAAACACTGTCCCTCTGAACGGTTCAGTAAAGTCAAACTGGCAAACTGTAGGTGCCTTATTGGTCCTTGACAGCAGAGGCCTCACTCTGTTTACAGCGTAACTGTCTCATTATGCAGAAACTTTGCTGAATTGGGGGAAATCATTCGTCTTCATTGTCTCGTTTTGATGCGCTGATCTGAAGGTGGTGATTCAACTGCATCAGTGTTGAAATGCCAGAATCGATTAGAATCAGATCAGAGGCGTCAAACTCAACGCTAAGGGCCGCATTAAAAATCTCAGCAAATCTGTGGGCCAGCTGTGTTTTTACTACATGTTTATTTAACATTCTGCCGTGATCTGAATGGGCCACTGTTTATTCAAAATATGCCAAAACTATTAAGTACATATTCAAAAATAATTCCAAATAAAAATAAATTGTTTTAGGTATTTTTTGAAACTGCCTATTTGCTTGAACTCGACACCAGACGTTTTCTTTTTTGTGTAACTGCTGACCCAGAGATTGTTGTTGGGGGTCAGAATGTACACATGTTGCACTGCATCCTGGGGACTGTAGTGCATCTCATGGTGAAACCGGCTAATTAGAATAGAAAATTAAAATAATTTTGTGGGCTGAATTGGACTGTGTCACGGGCCTGTCTTGGCC
>NW_023494789.1:320000-345000 GCF_904425465.1 Colossoma macropomum
GTTTTTCTGTTGGACAGGTAATTATCAGGACAGGTAATTATCTGGTTTGTTTTTCTATGAAGGAATTTGTTATTTTTTGACTAGTCAGGCCATGTGTGTGCGTTTGTGTGTTTTGGGGGAGTGGCTTTGGAAGGAGAGCTGAAAGTAGGGGGTGGGATTTTTTGTTTGGACTTTTTCTAAAAACTAGCTTACACTTCCTGGTTTCTCGAGACTCAGAAACGCAGCCCCAGCCTTAAACATAAAGGCGGAGTTTCTCTGAATTGTTCGTCTGTAATGTAGTTCCGTTCCTGTGATGGAACACAGTGAATCCTCCAACAGTGATTTCCATATATGAATACTGGCACCTCGAACAGTCACAGAGTACTGAGAACCCGCGTTCGTCCCTAATCGGTGTCACTCCAAACTCGTTTACCTGTGTGGTAAAGAGGAGCAGTTTGGCTCAAGATAAAGTTGGGCTTTATTTCATCCGCTAATGAGTCCAGATGGTCCACTGCAGCTGAGAGGCGCTGGGCAGGGTGATTTCCCAGCAGGCTACAGTGCAGAGCAGCTGTTTATGCGTGTGGTTGTATGGCTGTGGTGTGGGTGGGCGGGGTTAAGTGGAGATCAGGTGAAGGCTGGCACAGGTGACGTGAAGTGAGCTCCTCTTCCTCTGTTTTAATGTTTAATGCTGCTGGAGTCACAGGTGCTTTCCACCCCAGACACCTGCTGCCCCAATCATACGCTCTAATACACACACACACACACACACACACACACACACACACATACACACACACACACACACAGACACACACACACACACACACACAGACATACACACACAGACACACACACACACAAACACACACACACACACACACACACAGACACACACACACACACACAGACACACACACACACAAACACACAAACACACACAGACACACACACACACACACACACACACACACACACACAGACACACACACACAAACACACACACAGACACTCACACACACAAACACACAAACACACACAGACACACACACACAGACACACACACACAAACACACACACACACACACACACACACAGACACACACACACAGACACTCACACACACAAACACACACACACACAAACACACACACACACAGACACACACACACACAAACACACACAAACACACACACAGACACTGACACACACAAACACACACACACAGACGCACACACAGACACACACAGACACACACACAGACACACACACACACACACACACACACAGACACACACACACAGACACACACACACACACACACCCACACCCACACTCACACACACACAAACAGACACACACAGACACACACACACACACACACACACCAACTCTCCAGACACTCACACATTCTGCTCCTGACCCTGTCCAGCTGCGTCCCTCTGTGTGTGTGTGAGAGAGAGAGAGAGAAATGTGTTCATGCCAGCAGAAAGTCACTGACTGTGGAACTAATGACCTGTCATTCTACAGCTGTGTAGCTGACACACATAAACACTCACACACTCACATACACACACTCACACACACTCACACACACACGCGCACACTCACACACACTCACACACACATGCGAGCACGCACACACTCACACACTCACATACACACGCGCACACTCACACACACTCACACACACATGAGAGCACGCACACACGCACACACTCACATACACACACATATACTGAACTGGCGTGTTTGTAATTTCTCTGACAGGAACCTGTCTAATGTAGAGGAGATCGGCACCTGTTCCTACATCAATCAAATTATCACCATGACAACGCTCTACATCCAGCAGGTTTGCACTCTCTCTCTCTCTCTCTCTCGCTCTCTCTCTCTCTCTCGCTCTCTCTCTCTCTCTCTCTCTCTCTCTCTCTCCCTGTGTGTGTCTCTCTCTCTAAATCAGTCTGTCTGTCTCACGCGAGGATTTAATTGCATTTAGCCACAAGAGAGTATTAGTGAGGTCAGCTACTGATGTTGGATGATTAGTTCTGGATCCTAAATAACTTCAGTACTGAATGGTATTGAATCACTGCAGAGAGCACAGCTCCTCTGCCTCACAGTGCGGGGGGGCATTGTACCGTATAGTATATCTAGTGCTCCCACTTTCTCTTTCTCTTCCCCTTCTTTCCATCTCTAATTCCTCTCCTGTTTGTCCGTTGATCTGTTTATCCATTTCTGACTTATGTTCGTTATCTTTGCAACACTATGATGTTGTTTCCAACGGCATCTCTCGATCTGTGTCTCTCCCTCTTCTCTGCAGCTGAAGAGTAAGACCAAAGAAAAGGAGCTGGCTGATCAAACTCAAGCCGAGGAGTTTGTTCGTCATGCTCTGGCCTTCTGTGAGAGTCTTTATGACCCGTATCGCAACTGGAGACACAGAATACACAGGTATTTATAAATCCACCCTACACAGACCAGAAATTGGTTACACTACATATTTGAGTCACACAAATCTGAGCGCTGTTTAACAAAGAAAGCCTTTCTATTGGTTTGTTCCTGCTTTTAGCCTAAGTCAGTCCAGCCCTCAGGGAGCGCCAGCGAGTCACGTTTTTGCTCTCTCTCAGCTTCAGAACGCGTTTAAAAGGTATTCACCATTCATGATTTCTTTGGTGAAGTGTGATGGGAGCTGGGAGAGGGCAGAAATGTGGACCCTGTGATTCATTAGGAATGCGGTGGGAAACTGATTTATAGTATCCCAGTCACATCTTGGAATTTTCACATTTCACATTTTAGAACAAACAGTGCAGCAGGACAGGCTGAGGAGAGAACACCCAGTGTTACGCGTATGAGTACACTCAAAACACACTGACCCAACGTTCTCCCACTCAGTACCAACATTCATCACACACCATCCTACGCCATCATTCTCCATCACACATCATCATCCTACGCCATCATTCTCCATCACACATCATCATTCTTCAAACATCATTCTCCATCACACATCATCATCCTACGCCATCATTCTCCATCACACATCATCATCCTACGCCATCATTCTCCATCACACATCATTTTCCAACCAAACACCAATATTTTTCATCACACCACCATTTCCCAGCCAAATACCATCATTCTCCAAACAAACACAGTCATTCTCCATCCAAACACCATCATTCTCCATCCAAACACCGTCATTCTCCATGCAAACACCGTCATTCTCCATGCAAACACCGTCATTCTCCATCCAAACACAGTCATTCTCCATCCAAACAGAGTCATTCTCCATGCAAACACCGTCATTCTCCATCCAAACACAGTCATTCTCCATCCAAACACCGTCATTCTCCATCCAAACACCGTCATTCTCCATGCAAACACCGTCATTCTCCATCCAAACACAGTCATTCTCCATCCAAACACAGCCATTCTCCATCCAAACACTGTCATTCTCCATCCAAACACCGTCATTCTCCATCCAAACACCGTCATTCTCCATCCAAACACCGTCATTCTCCATCCAAACACAGTCATTCTCCATCCAAACACCGTCATTCTCCATCCAAACACCATCCAAACACCAGTATCCTAATGTGGTCAGTTTGCTTTAGAATGTTTGTGTAAAATGCATAATGTGTAGTTAAAATAACTGAGGAGCCAAATTAACCAGAGTAAAAGGAAGAGAACACAAGACACTTCACACACTAGTGCAGCGCACCATCCCAGTGTTTAGGTTTGTTGGTGTCTAGTAGAGAATATTGGGCCTCATTCACAAACAGTCCTTAAACCCACTTACACAGTTCTACCTGACGATTCTGACACTCACCACTGTTTTCTTTGGTACTGATTTGTCTTTAAGTAAGAACAGAATCTGCACACACTCAGGAGCACAAAGGTGCAAACCTCTTAAATTCCGCCGTTTTAGAAAAGCTCAGGAGGACACTGAAAGAGGCCTGACGTGTCTGTGTGCTCTGGGCTTCACTTGCTCTTCATTCATAATTCATTAAAAGCAAGCACTGCATGTTGTCAGGTCTTGACTGATCCCTCTGCACAAACTCGCTGAGAGCGCTTTGACCTGAGCAGTTTGAAATGGAGCTGCTTTGTTGCTGTACTCACGCTTTCATTCTGTACTAAGAGCCACAGTTTGGGAAGTATGTATTTTCACTATTAATCTACGCTCTTCAAAAGCTCTTCAAAGGTTCTTTAGTAAAGGGAATCATTTTGTTTAGAACCATGAGTTCTGTGTAGAACTATTTCATGCTTAAATAGTTCTTTACATGATGAAATGGTTCTTCAGATTGATGGAGAATGTGTTGGATATGATTCTATATATCATATACCTATATACCAGGGTTGGAGGTTAGAGACCCAGCCTTGTGACTGGAATGTCACTGGTTTGATCCCCTGAGCCGACAGTACGTGACTGAGTACCCTTGAGCAAGACACCTAACCCCCAACTGCTCCCCGGGTGCTGTTGTAACAGTATAAGAACCCTTTTTGGTGCTATATTGAACGAGTTTCCAGGATAAAAAATCAGACAGTTGGTCAAAACAGATGAATAAAGTAAGATAACTGTAATGGGCTGCTGTCCAGTCTGCCCATTACACCGTTACGCCATAGCCCAGTACGTTTCACTGCAGTTTGTGCAGTTACTGTACAGAGGTTGTTTACACTCTCTCTATGATTGATATAAATAATTCTTTTTAATGAAGCAGTGGGTTCTAATGATACTCAGGCTCATGATATACTCAACAGACGTGCTGTGGCACAGTTTATTACAATAACGATGACATATAGTCATTTTGCCCACCCCGAGTTTTCAGCCACTTATTTAGCCTGGATTTTTGTTGATGCCTCAAACACACAACACAAGAAAGTCTCTTAGTTAAGATAACAGTAACAGTTTGAACTGGAATCCTGGAAAACTTTACTGAGTGTTTTATATAAACACTCAGTAAAATTTATATAAAGTTACATCGAGTTTTCACAGGCAAAAACACACGTGTTGCCCACGTGATTAGTTCTGTTAGTTCAGATTTCTTGGCTGCGTCAGACTTTTGTACAGCACTGTATGAGTTATGTTTATATCAGGTCATATGCAAAAGTTTGAACACCCCTGTTCAGATTACTTGTTTAGTTAATTTTCTAAAGGAAAATCCTCGACAGGGAACAAACCTGAATTCTGCATATTTTAGTGCAGTTTCTGTTCATCTGCTATATTTAACACATTAGAAAAGATAAAATATAAAACAAAAATGTTTCACAGGCAAATTTTATGTTTATTTTTCTTTTTTATCATTTTAAATTCAGCAAATAAACAGTTATTATGCATTAAAATGTGCAAAGGTGTGTTCTCTGTAGAGGACATGTTAACTTATCAACAAAACGTAATCTGTTGATTAAACAGATAAACAGTAAACGGTTGACTCTGTGTGTGTGTGTGTGTGTGTGTTTAGGCAGCAGCTAGGCACCGTGGAGAAAAGCAGACAGAAGTTTAAAGCGGCTCCCCTCACTGTGGAATTTGTCCCATTTTTCTACCGTGAGTATCTGTCTGTCTGTCTGTCTGTCTGTCTGTCTGTCTGTCTACATGGCTTGACATTTAACTTTTTGGAGTTTTTGTCTTATGGACGAGTAAATCCACAGGTCTGAAGTCCACGGAAAAAAGACTGATAACTTTAGTAAACGCTGTGCTGCATACAGTAATTTAAATAATAATATAATTTATAATCTTTATGTAAAGTCACAGATAATTAGACATTCTGTCAAAATATTGATGTAATATTTTAAAATGGTGACACTCCTTTGAAATAATGACTTAACGTTTTTGAAATAATGACTCGTTTTCTTGAAATATCGGGCGAACATTACACGAGTTTTAAATTCCTAACGGTTTGAAAAAAGAGAGTCTCACAGTTAATGTCTGTCTTTGTCTGAATGTCACTGTAGCGCTCACTAGACAATAAGGCAAAAAGAGCGTAAACACGCATTACGAGTTTCGGTTACAATCCCAGATCAGCCCCGTTATCGCTAAACTGGACACACATGAAGCTCAGCGAACACACAGACTGGGGGTGAAAGACGTCACAGTCACATCTGGAGAAACATTTTACTACGGACTGACCGCTGACTTGAAATTGTATAGAGAGTGGTCGATTGCCTGAAGTCAACAAGCAGCTCCTCTGTCTCCGCTCACGGTCGAGCTCCAGACTGGAAAATCGATTTAGATTCAGTGAAAGATTGTCGGAAGAGACCAATCAGGCTGAAATCGTGTGGTGTAAGTCTGGCTTTACTAGGTAGCAGTAATGACTTCCTTTCATAAGATGTTGATTTGCTGCTTCAAAACAATGACTTATCTTCTCAAAATATAAACATGCTTTATCAAAATAATGACTTACTGTTTCATGATAATGACTGATTATCCCAAAATACTTTCTTGAAATTGAATAACTTCAGGGTTATTCAACATAATGAGTTGTAGAGATTTTTAGAGATAGAAATGTCTACAAAGTTAAAGTTATTTTGAGACAAGTCAGTATTTCAAGATACGAGGGAAATATTTTGAAAAACAGTCAATTTTTGGAGATGAGTCAGTATTTTGAGAAAATAAGTTATTATTTTGAGATAAAAAGTCCATAAAGGCAGAAACAGAGAAAGAGAGGTTTTTTATCGGGTGGGTTTGGACTTTAGTGTGGAACACATTAGTTTTTGTTTTGTAAATTAATTTGTTGGCCTGTTTGTTATTTTCACACGTCTTATTTATGATAGATCAGACAAGTGCATTGATCGTCCACTTGTCTGACACAAACTGTCACTTGTCCTGGAGAAGCATTGTTAAGCTTTGCATCTATCTGACTTTCTGTCTCTCTGTCTGTCTGTCTCTCTGTCTGTCTGTCTCTCTGTCTGTTGGTCTCTCTGAATTTGCCCTTTGTGTGTTGCACTGATCTGCTGATAGTGCTTCTGTTTCTACACCAACCACATCCCACAACAGTGTGTATGAGAGAGCGAGACATTGTTGTGCCAGAAGTTTGTATGTGTGTGTGTGTGTGTGTGTGTGTGTGTGTGTGTGGCCTCTGCCTCTCAGCCGCCTCACACAGAGGAGCCATTGAATGAAGAACTGCAGCTCTAGAGGGCAAAACACACTGAAGTTTCTTTGCATAGATAAGAAAACGCCATCAGCGGCTGATTTCCTCTGTGTGTGTGTGTGTGTGTGTGTGTGTGTGTTGGCAGAGTGTTTCCAAGAGAGCGAGCACCTGAAGGACAGTCTGAAGTGTTGTCTTCTGCACCTGTTTGGGGCCATAGTTGCTGGAGGGCAGGTGAGGGCGGAGCTACAGCTGCACCTGAGCACTTACACCACATAGTCTCCATTTTCAGCCCTTATACCGTCTTTCTGTATCAGCGAGCTCCTCTTACACCCCACACACCCACGTGTCCATAATACCGTTCAAAAGTTTGTCAGAAGTCATATTTACACTTTTTTTGTTTTATTAAACAACAACATGCACATGTCTGTTGAAATGTTATAAATTAGATGCCAAAAGTGTTTTATGTTAATATTTCAAGTATTTTTTAATATTTTCCTTGTTTATAATGACAAAAAGTTTTATAAATAATTTACATATATAGTCTACTGTAAATATCTATTTACAGTATTGTTCTGGCATAATATCTCCCACAAGATTTGATCACCATCACTTTTGAAATGCTGGGCATTCTGCATATTAATTACAATTTTGGTCTGGACAGTTAATTTTATTATGAATGCACTTGTGATGTGATTATAATCATCTGTAGCTCAGTTTATCATTAATTTCTGTTTGAAACCTTTGAAGCTGAAATCTTATTTCAGAATCATTTTTATTTGTAAACTATAGAATATTTTGTTAGCATCCTGTTACCCTGTTCTTCAGTGGTCAGGACCCCCACAAGACCACCACAGAGCAGGTACTATTTGGGTAGTGGGTCATTCTCAGCACTGCAGTGACACTAATGTGGTGGTGGTGTGTTAGTGTGTGTTGTGCTGGTCTGAGTGGAGTTTTTACAACTAAGTGGTCTGAGAATAGTCCACCAGCCAAAAATATCCTGTGACCACTGATGAAGGACTAGAGGACGATCAACACAAACTGTGCAGCAGCAGATGAGCTATCGTCTCTGACTGTACATCTACAAGGTGGACTGACAAGGTAGGAGTGTCTAATAGAGTGGACAGTAAGTGGACACAGTGTTTAAAAACTCCAGCAGCACTGCTGTGTCTGATCCACTCGTACCAGCACAACACACACTAACACACCACCACCACGTCAGTGTTACTGCAGTGCTGAGAATGATCCACCATCCAAATAGTACCTGCTCTGTGGGGGTCCATGGGGGTCCTGACCACTGAAGAACAGGGTAGCAAAGTATGCAGAGAATCAGATGGACTACAGTCTGTGTAACTGTAGAACTACAGAGTGAAACTCTATGGTCTCCACAGAGAAATGCTCTGTTGGCGATCTCTCCTGCCACTCTGGAGGTGTTGTTGGCTGTGCTGGGGGACAGTGAGTGTATGGGTGGCGTTGGTGATGGAGAAGATTGGGACAGTGAGGCTCCGGACCGTAAGGCCCTGCTGACCCTCGCCTGCCTGCGCGAGGTGGTGCACAGCCTGTTGGCCAGCAGCTCTGACCAGCGGCAGGTGGAGATCAGCTCTGTGCTTGAGAGCTACTTCAAACTGCTTAATTCTGACCCTGCTGCCACTGCGCAGGCCAAAGGTCGCCCGGCCCCTCCTCGCTCACGGCACTGGGAGAGCCGCTTTGTAGCCCTGCAGGTGAAGATGCTGGGTGAGTGAAGCTGTGATTCATCTAAAGTGGTCATTTTTAACTTTTTGCTTCTGTAACTGAATGAATATTACAGAAACCAGTTCAAATCTAATTTTGTATTTTTTGCCGGCCTAGTCTAGACATGTTTGGTTAAGTGTCCTTTCTTTAGTTTTGCTCCGGTGCTGTGATGCTAATGTAGCTAACAAGTAATGGACCCATCATTTAGCATTGTACGTACAGCCTGCCTACATCACTGCACACTAACCTCAAAGTGCGTAAATAGACTTGCTTCAGATACACTTGCTATAAATGGTCTATGAATAGTAGAATCAGTCATTCTGAAGCTTTGTAGCAAGAGATTCTGTAAAGCTGAACTATGTAGGTTTTGAGGGTTTGGAGACTTGGGCCCAGTCCCATTTCTTCTGTTTACCCCTACCCCTTGTTTTTGAGTGTCATCCTAACCCCTTGGAACTGAGTTACAAGGGGTGGTGGTGGAAATCTTCCCTATGAAATGGGACCCTCAGAAAAATAATAATAATAATAAATTATAGCCACCCTCAGTTCTTTGGTAGTGCGAAGCTGAAGTCAGATATTCATCAGCTTCTTGTTTGAATTTTCCCGTTCCACCTTAAATGGAGCAGCAGTTACATTCTGGCGTTTCAGGCGTCAGAACTGCTGGACTATTTAAGGTAGCTACCGAGACATTAGCATGCTATTAGCTATTTTTTTATGCTTGTTACAAAGAAAACGACTGCAATACATTAAACTACACTAAACTAAGATAAAACAGTGGTTATTGAAATTTTTAATGGAGAAAATTCTCACATGTGTTTCTTTGGTCTCTTGTTCAGCCAACTCTCTGTTTGGAGTCTCTGAAAAACCTCAGTTTGGAGGATCATGTAGCTCTAACACTTCGCCCTACCCCTCTATCTCAACAAGAACTGGGACACCCTACCTACCCCTAGAACTGAACATGCTAAACTGAGGGCTAAGGGCTGAGTGGTAGGGGCGAGGGGTGGAATGGGACTGGGCCTTGGAGACTCTCTGGTGGAGACGTAAAATTGCATGCAAAGTGCAGAACAACAACAAAACTTGGTGAAACAAGTTTAGATGATAAAACTAATATCTGAGAAAAGTAAAGTGAGTGAGTGACAGAAAGCCGAAATTGAACCTGCTCTGTGGTGTTTAGCGTTTGGCTAAACTCATGAGAGCCAACTTCGCAGGCTAAATGTGCCACTAATCACAGCACAGGCCTGGTTCCAGCTGACTGATGCTAAAATGACACCCGTTTAGAGGATACCTGGAAGCGCAGATTGACTAAGTGAATCTGAAATCGAATGATTAAACGCCACTGCACAGCGGACGCACAGCGCTGTGACTCCCAACTCCCAGAAATTCAAAATAATCTTTTTGAAGAAGCTGCGCACACCAGCTTTCCACATCACATTCTCAGCACGACACAGTGAACCACTCAGCATTCTGCCATTACTGCGTTAAATTAAAGCCATATGGAGACCAGAAAGAGCCACAGTAGATCACATGTGGCTTAAAATGTACTCAGGAAAAGGACGTCAGGCTTTTAGACACAGACAGACGATGATGATCTGTTACCTCAGCTAACGTTACAGCCTGTCTTCACCTCGTATCTTTCGGCTCAAGCAGTGAGCTGTTAGTGAGAGAATAAACTGACACCAGCTGTGATCAATGAGGGTCAAAGTTTTATTTCATTAAATTTGTACAAATAGAGTATAAATATGAACTTGAACTTGTCGTATGTAGGCGCTCTTACTGCGTGCTGTGTTATGAGGCGCGTCTGGTGGCCTTTAGTTTTTCCTGGCTGTCATTTTTCTCTCTTTCTATTAACGAGCCCTCTTGATGAGCTCTCACACCACCGATAAGTGATTTGAAATTTTGAAATTCCATGATTGTGCTGGTCCCAATTTATTGTTTTCTTCTGTCCATCTTTATCAGTATTGTCCATTAAAGTCTAGAAGGCCACATATTATAACACTCAGAGAACAGTTGAAGGCTTCTCTACAGATTATGCTGATGTTCATGATCTACCCTTATTCTTCTCCTCTGTTCTCTTCTTCTTTCCTTCTCTCTTCTCTGTAATCCATTCTCATCGTTTCAGAAACTATCCAGGACATGTTTGAGTGTTCAGATCGGCCCGTCCTGCAGGCCATCTTTCTCAACAGCAACTGTTTTGAGCATCTGACGCGTCTGCTGCAGAACAGCAAGGTGAGCTGCTACCAGAACACATTTAGATCAGTGCCAGAGCACTGCTGAAGCTGCTGCTTGGAGAGTTTACGACAGAAGCGTCCAGTTCTGGTCCTGGAGGGTTTTACTTCATCGCAGTCTGGTGATTTCCTTGCTTCAGACTCCTGATTCGGCTCGTTAGTTACACCAGAAACACACCTCACACAAGTATGCAAGTGCAAACAATAATCATTCTGTCACCTGGACATTTATTATGCAGCTCAAGTGCAAAGCTGTATCCTGATTACTGTAGCAAGGGGGCGCTATAGCTGCTATAAACCACACACTTGCTAGACAAGAGCTATTAAAACTGTTTATTCCTCCTCAGAGCAATTCAGACAGTATCTCCACCGTCTATTTGTTCTTTTCTTTTTTCATGAGTACAGCAGGTAAAGCAGCAGCCTCACTTGTCGGCATGTTTATTGTTGTAGCTTTAGGAATAATTGGAAATATTCCAGGTTTGATGACAGTAGTTTCTGTTCCTGAATACTGAGGTTTATAAACACGGTACTTGTGAAGTCGGTACTAGAACTGCAGAAACATTAGAGCACCTTGACTACGTACAGACTGCAGGGAAAAATACGAATTTTATTTTATGGTTTGGTCATTCACGTTATCTGTTACATGTGTCCTGTGTCTGGCCTTATTCTGTGCAGTCACACTCTTGAACTGACCCTCATGTGTTGGCGTGCTCGTCCACCATCATCTTTCCTTAAGAGAGCCTTTAATGGACCTCATTCACCAGGATCCTCTTAAGTTTGTTCTTGAGAAAGAGATCCTAAGAAAAAGTCTCCGTCAGATTCATGTCGTGTTCTTAAAGCGCAGAGCTGTTCTCACCTTTGTGCTCTTGAGTGTGTGTAGATTCAGTTCTTACCTCAGAACAAACCCACATAAGAGAACACTGGTGAGTCAGAGTCTTCAAATCTGCAGAAGCGGGTTTAAGAAGAAATTTCCCTTTGAGAACGGTTGGTGAACGAGGCCCATAGTTCAGTTCCTTTGGTCTGGATCAAAGCAAACAGTGATACAGTGCTGCATTTTAATTCTGGTTTGCTTAGAATTCATGCTGACATATTTAATATTGAATCAGAAGGTGTAACCACAGTCATACGCACAGTGACTGTGATAATGCCCACAGAACCTTCTGAGTCATGGTGTTCTGTGTTCTGTCTGGGCTCATTGCTTTTATTTGTCTTGTGATATTGGAGGAATAAGCCCTGAGACTTCCTGCGTTATTGTGGTTTTGCAGGACGCACAGCAGGGGGAGATCTCTGTAGCACAGCCCCGAGTGGCGTACCGCTTTCACTAAACTGAGAAACCTCGGAGCCTAAATATATAACATTATTTATGGACGCAGTCCGATGTGTATATCGAGTATTTTTTTATTTTCTAAAGTGTCTCAGCCTCATTTCATACCTGAAACTAAACAATTACCAAATAAGCCAAAAAAATGACGGTTCGTTCCGTCTTTGGTCCATTTAGATGACTTTGGTTTGTATTGGGTTCCGTACTTAAAACAAACCGCACTAGAGTTTGCCTTGAAGTGAACTGAGAACGACCTGCTCACAGAGTTTCTGTCCATTTATTCGGTGTGTTTGAGAAGGGAAATCACCAAACTGTGCTGGGATTTGACCCTCCAGGGCCTAAATTGGGAACCCCTGCTTTACATGCGTTGCCATTCCTGTCACTGAGACCGCACTTGTAAACAGGTGTGATATGACCTGATCATTTCATCTAAATGAATGACAGAATGTCTTTGTCTGTGCAAGAGATGTTTATTTGCATACTCTCCTCAGTGTGTCTGTGTCGAGTGTACAGCTCAGTGTAGCTGCTGTGTGTGTTGTGTTATAGTCACGTTCTCTCTCTATGTGTTCTACACAGAACCTGTATGTTATCACACACACTGTCTTAACCCCAGGTTTCCCCACTGAACATGCATGTTTACGCCCCTCAGTAGGGGGTCACTCAAGGCACTCTGCATCGTAATGTCTGACCTTTGACCTTTTTTATATTTAACCCTCTGCACTCCTCTCCTCTTGTCTAACTGCGTGTTGTGCTTGCTGTGGTGGACCTCACCTGCAGTTGGTAAATGCTAGGTGCACTTCAGCAGACAAGGAGCAGAAAGATTTAACCAACAGGTTACTGACAGGAGAGAGTGAGACCCAGGTACCGCCCACCTGTCACCTGTCACCGCCCATCTGTCACCTGTCACATGACCGCCGCCCACTGGGCCACTCCAGTACAAGGCCAAAGCCCTTCCTCATCTTTTGAATGCCACAGATAACCAGCCAGGCTCAAAAACAAACTCTGTTTACCTAACCTGGAGCAGAACTCCTCTCACTGCCTTTGACCTGCATGAGAGTCCGTATTAAAGGGACACTTTGGTGGAAAATGAAATTGGCACAGTTTTTCCCTCCGACCTCAAATGACAATCAGCCAAGATGTGTTTGGAGTCTTGCTTCTTTATTTTTGCACAGGATTGCTTACAAACAGTGGAAGCTCCACCTCAATATCATGCGAACCGCATGTTGCCGACGCTGTGGCCTACTGTTATTTATAAAAGTGGACAAAAGTATTTACAGACACTCTGTCCATTTATATCTGTCTTAAAGGGGAATTCCACCTGCTTTATCACTGAGATGTAAACAGTTATTCAGAGATTCTGTGAAATTGCAGAACTGTGATGTCTGTAACACAAACATCGCCATTTTATTTACTATCCAAAATGACCAGTGAACCTACATGTGTCTTCTGAATTTGTATATTCAATGTTGATAATGGTAAAAAAGTGGAAAATCAGAAAAAACAAGTTTAATTTGGGTACTATTTTGCCTTACTATGCCCTGCATGTACCTTTTTGCCATGAACGTATTTTAAAAATGTATATTTTAGACCAGCAGCATATCTTAAAACTGTTGTACAACAGTGTCTCAGGCATCAGGCAGCGTATTTACCATGTCGTGTAAAGCCTTCCAGAGAGGGAGCTTTTAGAAGCTTTACATGGTTTAGACGTCTGGTTCCTGTCGCCACCACTGTGAGCAATTCTGACTCTGTAAAATTCACATCAGACCACTCTGAATGACTGTTTAATCTATATTAATCAATAATTTAACGTAAAATGTATGTGATGTAAAAATCGGTGGAATTCCCCTTTAACATTATGTAATACAGTTTAGGCCAGCAGTCTGCGCGACGCTGACTGGTGGAGTACAGACTTCTGTCACTTGTTCACCACACTGGTCTTGCAGTTTCAGTGCAAAACTCAACTAAAGTGATGTTACCTTTATTGTTAACTGCCATGACAGCTGAAGTCACATGCTAATTTTTGCTAAGCCTGCTTCAGTTATCCCCCCTGACATCAAACATTATGGCATCTGTCACGACAGTTAACGGTAATAGTGACGTCACAGTGAGCAAAATCTGTCATGACAGATCATGAGAGCGTATGACATCTGCCATGACATGTTTATGGCATGGTTATGTCAATGTTATGCAGCAGATTTAAAATATTATCATGCAAACTTCAGACACCACATACATCTTAGCTGTTTGGCTGTTAGCTGGTTAGGAGGAAAAATATGTAAATTAGATTTTCTGCCTCACTCCTCCTTTAAAGGGCCCATATTATTGCTGTCACATAACCCGGTGTATAAGGACTGTTTCAGTCGTGACTATCACAACAGAGATTTTTACTTATATCAGCCTTAAAGGCACAAATACGTAAAAAACAGACTCATTCAAAGATGAAGATGAAAATGATCATGTAATGATAAACTATGACTGTTGTTGCTACACAAAAACACACCAATATTATAAGTGGACCATAAGGGAAGAGTTTAAACGCAAGTAGAGTGTAGGTTATGGGCCCTTTAAAGTGAATTATTCAACGCCTCCTTCTGTTACTTACAAAAACAGGTTCCACCTGTCGCTCTTATCAGAACTTCACATCAGCAAGTAGGAAAATGCAGTCTGTCTCAGAAGTTGCACATCCATGACCTGGCTGGTCTCTGATGGAGTGGCCTGCTGCTCAGTTATTAATACTGTCAATGATTATTTTGGTTCACCCTGCTTGTTCAGCCTTTTTATGTTCTTTTTTCACCTCTTTTTGTTTTGGTCTGGGATAATATGGTTTCCTTGCATCACCCAGAATGGTGCTTGTTGGCTTTGTGTGTATCAGCTTCTGAATTTTTTTTGGAATATATTTATTTTGTGCATCTTTGTTTCAGTCGTTTTCTCTGTTTTGGTGTATTTTTGTTGCCATCTTTTTCCAGCCAGTGCTCCACATACTTATTATGTTCTTTAACAGTCAGCCAGGCCTGCCAGGGGCAAGTCATGTGACCCATGATCTGCCATCTAGGGCTGATGAAGATGTATGAGGCGTGGCTGGACAGAGATGTGTGTGTTGGGGGGTGTGTATGAGTGGCTAGTATGTGTGTGTGTTCACATGGGTGTATGTGCTTCTTACGCCGTTATATGGGAGTAAATCCTTTTCACACCTCTGAATCATCACAGTACGGGAAACGTTACAGCAGTGGCAGCGTTTATGAATCAGAATGTAGACAAACTTCACCTTCATAATGTCTCTGATGTAGAAAACTCACTTGGTTTTACATCCAGGAATTAATCAAATTCTTTCATCAGAGATGTCGTTTGTTTTATAGAGCAGTTTTCATTGTCAGAGAGGAGCTTGATTAGGGCTGCATTCAAAGTAGGCTACTGTCTCTCCAGGCAGCTCTTTACCTTCTTTAAGTCTTATCAGTCCAGTGTGGAAGCAGCATGTGTCAGTAGCCTAATTTGAATGTAGCCCTTATCAAGCTTGCTTCACTTTAAAAATGAAAAGTGCTCAACCCAACGAACGACGTCTTTTATGGGAAAATAAATTGATTAATACCTGAAGAAGAATGTAAAAATAAGCGAGTCTTCTACATCAGACACATTATAAAGGAGACTTGATTGTTGATTGTAAACTGCCACTGCTGTAATGTTTTCCCTGCTGTGACGACTTCCACTGCCTGTAATACGGAAGTGTAAAAAGGGTCTATAAATAATCCTGCACTGCCCAGTCATCACAAATATTCACACACTAAATATAACCTCTAAAGTGACAGTTTGGCAAAAAATCTAATTTACACAGTTTTTTCCTCTTTACTCCAGAAGCCGTCAGTCAGGTCTCTTAAGTTTGCTTTCTTTAGGTTTGGAACTACAAGGCTAATGTAGCTAATAAGTAAAGGAGGCTTATTAGGGGAGAAACGATTCACAGCATTCATTATTCAGTTGGTCGTGATACATTGTGTTCTTCGATACAGCAAAATTAAGAAGTGGCCTTACATTAATATGTTCTGCTATGACTTTATTGGAGCATTCAACATTATAAAAGTCGTGCTTTACAGTGTCCCTATTAAAGCCAGTGTTTACCCCAAGCTGACACACTAGGCACAAGCTAACTTGCTAGTCGTGATGCAGTGGTACATTAAAATATGCTTCGATATAATTAGACAACACTGGCTACTAAAACTAAGCCTTTAATTTGGGCCATAAAGGTCAAAACTTAGAGGAAAAAACCCACCTCAACAAGAACGCCAGCTTCTGCTAGAGTCCCTTTAGGGTTAGTAGTTTATTAGCGCTAAGCAGATCATTTGTTGACCCCGGAGTGTAACTGCAGCACCGGCTGAGGAAAGGCAGACTAATTGTAGACATTTGAAGCTTAACATGTTTTGCTTGAAGCTTCTGACAGACATGTTACATTTACGGCATTTAGCAGATCCTCTTATCCAGAGCGACTTACAACCTGATCAGTTTACACAGGTAGGTGAAGGTGGTGTTAGGAGTCTTGCCCAAGGACTCTTATTGGTATAGTGTAGGGTGTTTAGCCAGGCAGAGGACTGAACCCCAGTCTACAGCGTGGAAGGCAGAGTTGTTACTCACTACACTGTACCAACCACATTTCAGCGTAACGTTTATCTTGTAGTGTCACAGTGACTCTTTCAGTAGTGAGCTCTGGGATAGATCTGCTGCCGCTGTTTTCCATTTCTACCGTGATAGGCTGTCCTGACTGATCAGAGTGTCGCTCGTATTCACTGTGATATCTAGGTCTTCCAGAAGGCTAACTAGAGTGACATCTAGTGGTCTGATCTATTTAAACCCGTTTGTTTCCTCTGTCTCTCAGTGATTATTCTGACGATAATTCTAATGCTTTAGGTTTTCTCTCCAACATTTGAAATCCTGACCAGCAGGAGATCTCAGCTATATTGAACAAGATACCACAAACAAAAACAACTCGACTGCTACTGGTGCTTTGAGCTTTGTTGTGGACTTTATTTGTCCATTTGTATAGATAACCGTCACACAGTGTCAGGAACCACATAAGTCTATTAGAGATGACCTAACCTGGCGTGAGGAAGCCTGTACATTGGCCTCGTAGCTCTAGTCCAAAACTGAAGAAGCAAACTTCAGACGGGAAACACGTCTCGGCTGATGGACTGCCTTCAGTATAAAGAGCTAATTGTGTACATTAGATTTTGTTCTGAACTGTTGCTTCAACACAGTCACTAATAATCAGAAATACATACAGCAGCATATCTACGCCACGTTCTGTTCCTGTCTTACTGAGGATGATCACGGTGCCACAGCATCATTGTTACAAAGATGATGATGATGATGTTCATCCATAATTTGCATGCCAGAAGAAAACATCTACAGAAAGGCAGGAATAGAAGGGCTGGACTGTGAAAGTCTGCAGGCTGCATGTTTGTTGAAGTGCTCGTCCTCTTCTGTTAGGTGTTCCAGGGGAGGCTGGACTCTCTCGCTGTGGCAACAATCAAGGCCCTTACGACAGTGATGCACAAATCACCAGCCGCCAAGGTCAGTCTCTCACACGGACGCGCACTTCACAGACGTTTAACACAGCGCTAACTTCTTATGAACTAAGGAGATTGACTAAATTTCTGCAGCTGGAGGGTCCAGCTGATTCTTAATTAATATAAGGGACATCAGGGTCATAAGATGTGAAGAATGCTACAGTTAGAAAATGTTGCTGCAAAAAAATTAAATATTCTTTTTTATAGCAGATGTCATGAAAGGGCTCATATGGATGACTGAAGTAGTTTGATGTAGTAGTGTGTAAAAACTGTTAAAGGGATAAAGAGAAAATGGAAAATTGTTAAGTGTAATTGAATTAAAAATTTTGGGAATATAAAATCACACAAATGACCTCAGTGGAAAAAACTAAATTCAAGAAAATAATAGACTACAAGCCCTTTTAAATATGTTGTGTTTGTCGTTTGGTAAATTAATCTGAGAGCTCTCAAAATCAGTGTTTGCTTCCACTCTCACCCCTGTAATATACATGTTTACACTCTGTACAAATCCCCCCGCAGGAGGTGTTTAAAGAGAGGATAGGATACACGCACCTGTACGAGGTGCTCGTCTCTCTGGGTCAGCCGTCCAGACACCTTCTGAAGGAGCTCATGAACATGGTGAGAAACTCGCTTCTTTATCTTTCACTCCGGTTGTCCCGAGTAGCTTTACTGGTATGAATGTATTCATTTATTGCAGCGGTTCTTAAGCTCAAACCCTCATATGCTGCAGATTTTAATGTTTTCTAACAACTCATGACTCATTTTTATTTATTTATTTATTTTTAATGTACAATATTGTAGATTGCTGTTAAGTGATGGCCCCGTTATACTGTTTAGAAAGATGAATGCTGTATAATGTTACTCTGCCTGTCTTGCTTATTTGAAATCATAAGGTTTTGTTACAACAAGCAAAACACAAAAACAAGGTTTCTCAAAAAAGTGGATATTTTAGGCCTGAAGTGATGATTGTCCAATAGAAGTGTCCCTCAACTCTCCTTTTATTGGGCAGCTTTGACCAATTCCAGAAGAGTTGGGACAGTAGGTAAAAGGCAAAAGCTGAAAAACAGAAAGCAGTGTTTGGTAACCTTTTACAGGTGTTTAGTTAAAAACAACACAAAGAAGAGAGATTTAATATTTTACCTTTTCAGCTTTATCAGTTTTTGTAAATATATGCTAATTCAACATTTGATGCCTGCAACACTTTCCAAAAAACCAACATGCTTCTGTAATGAATGTAACCAGTTGGGTTCAGGAATACTTCGGAAAACCCTTATCAGAAAACACAGCTCGTCACTGCATTTGCAAATGCGATGTATCAGCAACATACAGAAAGCCCACTGACTTCTCTGGGCTAAAGCTCGTCTGAGATGGACTGACGTAAAGTGGAAGCCTGTGCTGTGCTCTGGTAAGTGCGTCGTGTTCTCGAGAGGAAAATGACCATTCCTAATGTTACCAACACAAAGTTAAAAAGCCTCTGTCATGGTATGGGGTGTGTTGGCGCCAGTGCCGGGGCAACTTGCACATTTGTGAAAGCACCGTTAACACTGAGGGGTCGTACACATTTTGGAGCGATGTATGCTGCCATCTAGACAGCATTCTTTCCAGGGACGTCTCTGCTAGGAAGACAATTCCAGCCACGTTCTGCACGTGTTACAACAGCGTTGTTTGTAGTGAGAGTGCAGGCGCGAGATTGGCCAGGACGCGTAGTGTCTGAGGTTTGCTTCTATAATTTTGTACCAGAGCTATGAGGCTGATGCAGCTAACAAGTAATACATATTCCTAAGTAATAACAATTTTTATACAGTTATCAGTAGCATGAACAAATGTCCTGCTGCCCATAGGTCATTCTGCCTTGATCTGTATTATAGGAACAGTATGCTTTAGCTACAAGGCTAACATATCTAACATTAACCTAGCACTGTTCAAACCACATGCCTAAATAACGCCACATTGGCTTCAAAACATATCAGGTTTATGTAATCTCAAATAGACTTTCTGACACCATATAATATACTGTGATCTGTAAACATGGACACATGCATGTTGCTCACTACTGTAGCTGAAAACAGCAGGACCGGTCATGTTGACTCCTGAATTTTGTCCTGTTGTCCATTCTGCTTTGTGAAATGCCACCCAATATGAACAGTAATGTCAAATGATCCTCTCTGTCTCCCCCTGCAGGCGGTTGAGGGTGAGCACTCCTCCGTGGGTTTGCTGGGCATTAGTAATGTTGACCCTCTCCTGCTGCTGATCCAGTGGCTGCCAGAGCTGGACTCCTCCGAGCTGCAGATATTCACCGCTGATTGGCTGCGGCGGATCTGCGGCCTGAACCGGCGCACGCGGGCCACCTGCGTAAACGCCCGCATGTCCATGCGTCTGCTGTCCACGCTGGAAAAGCACACGCGGCTCCACCGGGCCTGTGGGGAGAGCCTGGTGGCCCTGCTGGGGTCACTCGGGGGTCAGTCTCTGAGCGGCTCTGAACTTCACCAGCTGCTCAGTTTCCTCCGGCAGGATGACCCCAGCAGGCCACATCCGTACGTAGGCCCTGTGCTGCGCTCCCTGCTGGCCATGCTGAGGAAGCACGGCCTGGACAGCGCCATGCAGTACTTCGACATGACTCCACCCATGGCTGGCATCGCTGTGCCGACGGTCAGCCGCTGGCCAGGCTTTGCATTCAGCTTCCTCGCGTGGCTGTCATTGGATCAGGATCAGCTGGGACCACCCAGTAAAGGAGAGAAGAGGAAGCAGTTGTACAGGTAGGAGGGATTAAGCGATGAGGCGAGAGCTGGCAGATGTTCACCTTCTGCACACGGCAGCCATTTTGACAGGAGCAGTTTATGCACTAGGCAAAGGTAGGCAGCCATCTAGGGCCCCCATCAGCCAAGGGCCCCCATCAGCCAAGGGCCCCCATCAGCCTAGAGCCCAATGAAAATATTGTACTGTATGTGTTGTAACCTATTAACCTATAACTTATTCTGGAATAAACATATATATATATAGCTGTTATTTCAGTGTAGCCTCAAACCTGCGGTCATGGTTATAATGACTGCTTCTGAACAACATCATTAAGAGATAATCTGCGTAATAAAGAGCAGGTTCTTTGGTGTGATTTATTTTGTGTGGAAAATCAAATAAACGTCATCAAAGTGCAGCAGTGAAATACAAAACATGTGTTACTTTACTACAAAAGCAGCCTTTGTTTTTTCAATCAGAGTAAAGCGCTACACAAGCTCAGCAGGCCGTACATAATGCCACTGATGTCAGTGATAATGTAAGTATAGGTAGCCCCAGTGTTGAGATCATTATTATTAAAGTAATCTATTGCAATTTACTGAATACTGTAATGGGATTACATTTCTCATTCCTTCCTGGAAAAAGGAATCTCACTGCTCATTACTGTTTGTTTCAGGCATCATTTCTTAAAATTTTTTGCCAAAAAAACCTAATCAGGTTTCCCTGGAGCTCATAATTGGCCTTGCTCTCACGTGTTCCTTTGAGCGTGTTGAGCTGTCCAGTGATGTTGTGTGGCATTGGTTTAAAGAGACGGCGCTTCATGTGTCCAGAGAGCATTTGCTAGCCTTCACATGCTTCAGCTTGGTAGCAGCTGGTGGGAGACCAGGCCAGTGGGTGGAAATGATGATTTGACTATAAATTGAGAAGAAAGCTGGGTTGGAATCCAAAAAGAAAATCAAACCAGAGTGTGTGTGGCCTTTTTTTCTGCTCTGAGACATCTGCCATGAATTGAAAGTTTAGAATATGCACTTTTGAGCTTGTTTCTTCACCAGGTTTGAGTAAGAAATAATGAATATAAAACATGCTTTTGTCACTGTTGATTACTGGGACTTTTATATAAGTGTATGTCTTTCTGTGTGTGTGTGTGTGTGTGTGTGTGTGTGTGTGTGTGTGTGTGTGTGTGTGTAGTTTTTTCACCCCAGGAGGAACAGGCTTTGAGGCCTTCATCAGTTCTGCCGGAGCGCTGGTTGTGGCTGTGTGCAGTAAGAAGGAATACGTCACCGTCATGCTGCCCGACTACTGCTTCTGTGACTCACTGTGGGTGAGTGACCCCACCAACACCAAACAGTGCTCACTCCCAGCATTCCTGTCAGTGTTCCAAATGACAGAGAGGATTATGGAGGATTGAGTCTGTTTGTGATCTCAGCAGGATCCTTTAGATCTTGTTTTGGAGTCTGTGTATCAGAATGTTTACAGATGTGTACATATATTAAAGTCATATTCAAGTTCTGCATAATCATTCAGAGCTTTGAAAGAGGCTGACTCTTAGTTTTCTTCTTACAGCACTTTATTGGTGTTGTCCATGTTCCTGGGAAAAGACCATTTGGGCAGAGTCTGGTCTACATCTATGTTGATGGCCAGCAGAAGCTTTCAGCACCTCTGAAATACCCAACCATGACTGAGGTAAGAGTGAGAGAGGTGTCATTTTACACCTGGTTGTGGACGATCCGTGATGCACAGTTCTGGTTAGTCATGCATTTCCTGGATATTTTTGAGCAGCGGACGACTCTAAACCTCACAGTGACACTGTAAAACCCCCACCAAGCCTGGTGTTTCTGATACACTTGTACCACAACTTGGGTTATTCGAAAGTGTTATGGTTACAGTATCAGCAGTTTAACCATCAGCTTTCTTCAGCAACACATTGTGACTTCATATGTCGAATTTTAGGGCTTTTTAATGAGCACCTTTTTAAATACAAACTTTTTCAGACCTTATCAGATGTTTTGAAAAATGAATCATGACCACTGGCACCCACAATGCCATGCAACGTGTCATTTTCACTGCTGTGCTGAGATAATGTCATGTCATATCATGCCAAATGATACCATAATAATATCAACAGTGGTCAGAAACTAACCAGTGATAACCAGGCCTGTTATGCCACATGTTGAGTTGTTCTGTGGGCAGAAACTAAAATTCCTGCTGTGTGTTGTGTGGAACTCTAATAAAGTGAGAGAGGAGTGTATATTGATTTGATGTGCTGTATCATTACGTCTCTCTCTCTCTCTCTCTCTCTCTCTCTCTCTCTCTCTCTCTCTCTCTCTCTCTCTCTGCAGCCCTTCACCTCCTGTTGTATCGGCTCTGCTGGTCATCGCACCACCACTCCCCCTCCTTCTCAAATTCCTGACCCCCCACTCTCTGACGCCCCCTCTGGCCGCTCCTCTCTGGGCAGTATCCTGTCCCCACAGACGTGGGGAGGGCTTTTGGGGGGGAAGCCTGAGTCCCTCACTAAGCTGATCTCCGCAGGGACGCAGGACAGCGAGTGGGGCAGCCCGACTTCACTTCAGGGCCAACTGGGCAGCGTGATGGTGTTCCACGACGCACTGCAGACCAATCACGTCAAAGCCCTGTTCAGCGCAGGTATGGAGGGAGGGTGAGGGGGGAGAAAATGAGAGGGAAAGGGGAGGGAGAGAAGAGAAAGAGCAGTGGCAAGTAAAGAAGGATGGACTGGGTGGAAGTAAAGGAGGGAGAGAGAGAAAGAGTTAGTGTGAAAAGGAGGGGAAAAAGAAGAGAAAGGGAAGGAAACAAGAAGAGATGCAGGAACAGAGAAAAGAAGAGATGAGAACAGAGGGAAGAAGGGAGTGAAAGGAGGAGGAGGAGGGAGAATGGGAGAGTATGAAGCGAATTTTTGGAAAGAAAATGAAAAGATGAAATGATATTCCTGTGTTTCAGGGCCGAATTGTATTTCCCCATTTAAAAGCCAGGAGGCGGAGCTGGGAGAGCTTTCCTCTAAACTCCTCCTGCACTACTCTCCTAAGGTCAGTGACACGTACTGTGGTCAGTCAAGCTTTAAGAATACTTTTCATGATACCCGATGTGTCACAATGTTTATTGTTTCTGATGTCTGATTAGTTGGAACAGACAAAGTAGGGCCACATCAAAAAACAGTATCAAAAGCTGTGAATACAATTCTTTATGTCAACATTTTACATGCTGCACTCCACTAAATCCATTTAATCAGGACTAATTATGCTTTCTTTCAATCAGGTTTGATTAAAAGTGTTATTTTTAACTGTTGACGAGTGACACACTGCTCAGAAAAGCTAACTGTCACAAATTATGACAGAATTCACGATAACTATAAATACAGTCATATCGCTCCTCCCCAAATCAAACGCGCTCAGATGGGTTTGCTGTACAGTGAGGGTGTAAATGTGCAGTGTGATACACTGATGCGTTTACCAATTCAAATGATTAGATACTGGCATATTATGATGTATTATAATTGAATATAAAAATATTATATAATATATTGCTGCTGTCAGACCAAAACCTTTTTCTCTCCAAAATAGTAAATATAATAGTAACTAAATAATTAATTTGTATACATACATATGCACTCGTCACTTTTTTGCATTCAATGTACAGATTATTTGGAAATTTAGAATTAAATATTAAATCTGAATACCAAAATAATCTTTTTCAGTTCCATCTAGCTGAAATTTTAAAGTTTATTGAGTTGAATCATGTCCTAAAGTACTGTAGTTAGAGCTGGGCGATATGGCCAGAGTGTATTATCATGATACTTCAAGAAGTTTGCACGATTCTCGATACGTCAAAAAAGACAAAATGGTGTTAGTGTAGCAGTGATTTACGTTCAACATTTTACGTACTGATCTGCACTAAGTCCAATACAACAGGACTAATTATGATCTCTTTTAATCATCCATGCGGTTTCTAAGTGTTTTTAAGTGCTGCCGATATCCACAAGATGCCCAGAGCCATAGAGTAAATTATATAAATGATCACAATAGTGATAAATGTTGTCTTATTGTCCAGCCCCAACTGTAATTGAATAAAATCATTTTGATGTCAGACCCCAGGCTTTAAAGTGTGTCCCCTCCCACTACAGGCCTGCCGGAACCCCATCTGTTTGGACCTGTCGCCCAACCTGCTGCATGGCCGCCTAACAGGGAACAAAGTGGTCAACTGGGACATTAAGGTAGAGTTTGGAAGAGATTGTTCTGGGATCTAGAGCTAAACCATTTGAGGAGAATGTCTATTTTTTCTGACCAGTATAGCAGTTTAAATGCAATAAAATGCGCTGAGAAGACCTTCATGTCCGTGTTTTGGACCTGTGGCCAGACTTTACAAGCTCTGTCTTAT
>NW_023494789.1:355000-360000 GCF_904425465.1 Colossoma macropomum
AGAGAGTCAGACACTTATAGTTTCAGTGTTGTGCTTGACATATATTTACATAGAGCCACATACACCTACAAATATAGTATACAGTATACACTCCTAACACCACCTCAGTACAGTTGGATACTCTATTACTGCATAAAATATCCTTGTAATCTTTGACTGTAATGCTGCTCACATGGGCCACTAAATGTTTTAATAAAGTAAGAAACCGGCTTTGTTTAAATTAACGGACTGACATCTTATTTTCTTGATTAGAACTAGACTGACCAGCGAAATAGCAGACTTAAAGACAGATAACAGGCCGAACAACTCCTCCATTAATATCACAGGCTTTGAATTAAAGTGCGCAATACAGGTTTCACTGTAAACTGTAGTATAAAAAGTCTCGATTGTAATGTCTGTGGTTTAGGTTGATCTGCCTTAAGTAGCATTAAACTCAGAGTTTAAATGGCTCCCTCTTTCCTATATGGTGTGTGTAAGTTATGAAATTCTGACATCTATGCCCAAATTTGTCCAGTATGTACCTGTACATGTGACTGAATCCCACATGGCTGTTTGTTAGATATTTATTCACCGTTTGTGTGCAGGAGCCAGTATTTCAGTGCAGCCCCAGGATGGGAAAAGGCTGTACGACACCTTTAGTTTGGTGCTGAATTTGGTGCTATTTTATTATACGTTCATTATTATTTGACAAAGTTAAAACGATCATGATATGATTGTAGTGTACAATGATTGGTTCTTGTTCTCTTTCAGCAGTCTTTGATTGCTGGGCAACAAATATACTATAAAGGAACTATTATTGGAATAATTCTTATCTCAATTATTATTAATAACACATATTTTTTGCAGAATTGTGTATTTTATCATATTTTATGTTACCATCCAATATCAGCTAATCAATTCTCCATTAATTAAGTCAAGTACCAAACTTCTAACCAAGATACCAATAAGATACCAATAATTTACTGTATTTATGTTTACTTAGATTTATTGTAATATATTACGTTAATGGTTTTTGGAGCCGACAAACACACTTACTACAAAGATAAATAGTTCTAAAATATTTATTTCGTTTTGTCCTGTATATTTACTATTATTAACATCATCAGAACAATAATAGTGTAGATGTTTACTATGTTATAAGTAAACTGCATAGTGACTTTGAGGATATGACAAATGATACTTCAAGGCATCTTCATGAAACATAGTGCGTCCCGATGTTTCGTTTTCTGAGATTTGATAAGACAATGAAGAACCAGCAGTGCCAGTTAAAAAAATACGAACAAAAACTTTAAATACAGTGTTTTTTATTCAACGTTTCAGCCTTTATGCATTTTGCATAGCAGGTACGCATTTTGACATCAATGTACGCTGATATGATTTGTCACTCTAAACTACGCAAAGAAGTGGTGACGGGAGTTTAATTGTGCACGTGCAGTACTCAAATCTAACCGCTAGAGGCAGCAGCGTCCAGCCTTCTGAAAAACTGCCCAGGCATGACAAATACGTAAGGACAGTAATTTCAAAACACTGCAAGTTGATGGCAACACGAAATGTTTTTATTCTTCTCGTTTCCCCTCCTTACTTCATCTGGCTGTTCCACAAAGGAGGGCGGTGCCTTTAACGCCTTTGTAAAGGTTTACAAAGGTCTGCCAAATTCAGTTAAACAGAACCAGTTCTGTTCTTTAAGTACTGATGATTTTCACAACGTACTAGAAAGAGCACATTGTGACGTAAGTAAACATTGTATGAGGAACAGATAGAAATAGTTCAAATCTAATTCAAATCTTTTAAGTCCTTTGTCTGTAAATTCTGTCTGTAAATCTCTGTAAATTGCCTTTTAAAAATATGTCTCTTGTTAAACGATATATACATATTTATACAGCATGTTAAAAAGCAGATCTTAAATCATAGTAATCAGTAAACTATGAGGTGTTTTTTCTATGGTTTTTCTTCCTGTATAGTTACTGTTTCAGAAATACAAAGCTTTTTTAGGACAGCAGTGATTATATAATTATATCTAAAGGTTATGTAGTTATACTAAGTATAATAGCGTGTGTGTGTGTGTCTGTGTGTGTCTGTGTCTGTGTGTGTGCGTGTGTGTGTGTGTGTGTCTGTGTGTGTCTGTGTCTGTGTGTGTGCGTGTGTGTCTGTGTGTGTGTCTGTGTGTGTGTGTGTGTGTGTGTGTGTGTGTGTAGTTGTACTCTCTGCTCCAGTCTCAGTCAGATGCAGCGCTGCAAATTTCTCGTCAGCTGTGCTGGCAGGACACTCTGATGCGCTTGTTGGTCCGGAGTCCCGGGACTGAGGGGAGCACGAGTTCGTGCCGGGCCGATTCGGCCAGCCTGGGCAGCCTGGAGCTCGGCCGCAGCAGCGGGGGAAACAGGCTGGAGCCTCCGCTGGACCGGAGGACACTATCGAGCAGCGAGGGGAAGCTGAATGATGAGAGAGACAGCGTTTCGGATAGCAGGTCTATAGACAGCCTGGACAACGGAGACATGCTGTCCCTCACTGAGACACCAGGGGACGCTCCCTTTAATTATTATGTAAATAAATCCCCCAAGGCTGGGAAAGCCGGGGCCTTGAGTTTGGACCTGTCCCAGATGCACCTGTTCGATCAGGGGGACAGCGGGAGTCAGACCCCCGGGAGCATGCCCAGTACACCTTCACCGCTGGAGAACGCCAAGCCTTTCCCTGGAGCCGCAGCCGAGCGGGAAACAGCTTCTTCTGATGACAACTTCCTGTTCAGTGACAACGTCTCTCTGGGAGAGTCCTTTAACAGCGCCGAGGTGAGGCAGTAGTTCGTATGTGTGTGTTTCAGTGAGCTGCCCTGCTGGGTCTCATATTCGAAACCATGCGTTGGTGTAACGGGTCAAACCCTGTCCCAAAGCTTCTGGACGGGGCCTTAACTCGAGACACGGTCGAAAAACGAGCCAGTGTCATTGTGATATAACAGTAAAAGTCATAAAACATGTATACGTACTTATAAAACATGTATACAAACAGCAGACAAACTGACCAATCAGAGCACACTGGGCTCATCGGGAGGCGGGGTTTAAAAGCGCAGGAGCTCTAACAGTGCATTTCACACAACAGAGATGTACAATATGAGAAAATTGTGTTTTTGGAACATTGAAGTATGTAAATCTATACTAGTACAGCCCAAAAATAAAATTATGAACACTGAAAATGAGCATAATAGATCCCCTTTAATAACTACTTACTTCATCATAAATAACGACTATATTTGTCTCTCGAAGTAAATGATGTTCACTGTAATATACTAATTTTACTACAGCTTTATGATGAAGAGCAGCTTATATACACTACACTGTAAATCACAGTAGAAATTCATACCGTCTCATTAGTAGTAAAAATGAGTGCTTTACAACATAATAATTAATTAATAACAATAAATTAGTTGAGGATAAACAGATAATTTACAGGACTAAGGCAGAAATATTGGTTAGTTCTCATGCTACTTCTTTACGTTAGTAAACACACTCATCAGTTCATTAACAGTGTAATAAGCAGCCTTTAGTACACAGTTTATAAATGAGCTATAAACTCTGACAAACTAAATTATCAGTTAACAGTGTACTCAGTTAACTAATATGTAAATAATTAATATTTAATTGGTGTATAGTTATTAAGTCATTTGAAACTCTGTGTAAAGTGTTACTGTGTAATTAGGCCAGGGTGCCCTAACTTTTGCAGACAGCTGTTCATACCCTGCATATCCAGATGCTATGAAACTGGAACCATGATTAAAGGTATTTATTAGATGAACACCAGATGTATTTATTAGATACACCACCTAGGGCACCACCTAGTGTATTGTAGTGGTAACTGTTCCCAGGTCAGGCTGTTCCTGCTAATACCGGGTTGTGGAACAGAACAGCTCAGTAACTTTATCAGAAATGCTCTTTGCTGCTGTCAGTAAAATGTTTGGTCTGTTGTATGTTTTGTCTTTTGCAATAGGGCTGGAATCTTAAAGGGAAATTCCACCGTCCACATTTTTCTAAATTTCTGCAAAACTCAATCGTTAAGATGTAAATTTATGTGGTTTAGTGTGAAATGGTTCATTGCAGAGAAACTTTGAGATTTCCTTACAGTGGTGATGTTGAGAACCAAGGGTTGCAGTGGCTACAACACAAATGTACCTTTTGTATTTAGAATTCAAAACCTCCAGTGAATCTACACGAGTCTTCTGAGTGTTGAAATGTGATGATGATGATGATACAGGAGTGGGAATTTTTTTTTCCTTTGGCGACTGTTTTGCCCTTACAGTGCTCTGCTTGCACCACTCCACCATAAAATCATTTTAAAAGCGCATTTTAGACCGAAATATTATTTAAAAACTATTGTAAAACTATGGCTCAGGCATATTTATAACCATTTTATGCAATAACTTTCTGTAAAGTATCTTTTAGAGATGGTAAACTCTTCAGACGTCTGGTTCCTGTCAGCACCACTGTGAACGATTCTGACTCAGTGACTTTCTCTACAATAGAGCATTTCTTATCAAACCATTTTGAATGACATTGTTTATATCTTTCACATATAATTATGCAGAAATTATGAAAAATCCATGGAAATCCCTTTAAGCTCCGTTCAGTGCCTTTGAACTGGTCCTCTTTGTACAGAGTGAAGTGACTGTGCTGTTGTGATTTGACCGTGTTCCTGTTCCTGCAGCGTGCGGAGGACGAGCTGTGGCGGATACTGTTAGAGATCGTGCTGTGTGTGATGTGGCGCGGTGTCGGGGGTTCAGACGATAACGCCTGGCTGGAGAGAGGGCAGGTGTTCTCTGCTCTGACCAAACTGGGCACTGCCAACGAACTGCTGCTGCCTGTTGACCACATCAAGCTAAGGTATGAGGGAGACGGAGAGGGAATTAAAGTAAATAATAATGCCAAATTACTGTACGACCTCCTGTTACCTGTTAAAATGGAGTAACAGTATTTCATACCATGTCAAAAACCACATAAGCAAGTCTGTTCAAGATT